>NC_064547.1:22431167-22561167 GCF_023856365.1 Brienomyrus brachyistius | reverse complement strand
CCAGGTAGAACCTTTTAAAGAAGATGAGTTTTGCATCTACATAACAGATCCGTCCTGCGTTGTTATTATTATATGATAAGTGCACTGTTACACTGAGCTGCCGTTTTTGTGTTGGCAGCCTTCCTGCTTTAACGAGTCTGGCCATCTGATCTCCTCCATCGACGGGGTGTTTTTAGCCACAGAAACGCCACTGCCTGGATGTTTTCTATTTTTTTTTGTTCTTCACACCGTTCTCCGCAAACTCGAGACCACGGAGTGTGTGAGAATCCCAGGAAGGCGGCTGTTTCTGAGAGGCTGCGGGCGCTACGTCTGGCTCCAAAGATGACACCACCTTCAAAACCGCTTAGATCAGGCGTCTTAGTAGAACAGTAAGTGAACCCCTCGACCTCGTCTGCTTGCTGCATGTATTCAGTTACAGCCATATGATTGGCTGTTATGAAGAACAGGGCCGTTTTTTTTTTTTTTTTTTTTTTTTTTTTTTATTTTTGTTAACAACTCATTGTCCCTAATAAAATGGCCACTGAATGTAATAATAAATCCAATAAGGACAGAAAGAGAAAACGCATGGCTGCCATTGGACGACAAGGTCTTTAAAGGGGCTCATTATGAAGCAGCTTTCTGTTAAGGAAATGCAGACAGTTTGGAGGACAGCACAGCAGTGGAGAGGAACCCGGAGGGCGAGGCGCATGTCATCATTACCTGCGTTAGAAAGGGACGCCCCAGTGCCGCGATTCATGACATCAGCATAAGGACGCAGTGGCAGCGAGCCACGGCCTTCCCTGCACTCCCAGCGGACCGGAACGCACTTTTCCGTCGCGCTGCAGTGCTCGAAGGAAAGCGCGTCTCCGCGGAAGGTTAACTGCACGCCTGTCAAAACACGATCCTGCCACATTCATCTTCAACGGGCACCGCAGGCAGACAGCAGACAGCCGCCCTCTCTGCCTTCCCCCTCCCCCCACCCTTGACATTCCCCCGGGGGCAGTGGGGACACAAAGCCGACAGGGTCAGAGAGGGACACCTGAGGTTCTTGCGTGTATGTGGGGGCTGGGAGGCAGGGGGGTACACACACACACACACACACATTTTAACCATCAGCCCCCGGGCTGCGATGTGTCAGAGAGAAGATGCTCTTCAATAACCTGGCCTGGCACGTACCGGAGTGCGGAGTACAGGACGAGCTGCCCAATGAAAGTAAACACATCCGCCAATTACCTGGGAAATCGCCATCAGTCCGGCCACATGGCTTTAGCCACAATCCTCTGACAGCCGGACCCCAGTTATGAATGAGGCACCTCCGAGGAGTAAGACAGAGTGAACGGGGAGTGAGAGAGCATGAGAGGGAGGGAGGGAGAGCAGGAGCGCCGCAGCGGACCGCTATGCCCCCGTGCCAAGTATAGCGTGGGCCGGATATTTATAGAAACAGAGAAGCAGAGGCCTCAGCACCCGGCGAGCCGAGCATGAATCACTCATACAACCTGGAGAGAAGTGAAGTGAAAAGCCCGCCTGCAGCTGGGGCACACCCCCGCCCCCGCCCCCCGCCCCCACCCCCACCCCCACCCTCACATGTACACCGATACTTACAAACACAGACGCTGACGTGGTTTCGCCTGCCCCCTATCAGGACCGTGAAGGTGCCTGGACATTACCCCCCCCCCCCCCCCCACTCCACCCCCGCCCCCGGCGAGATAACGTGCGGCACTGAGAGAGTGGTAAACGAAGGGAGGGGGACGACTCCTAATCTGTGCCGGCAGAGGGGCCAGGGGGCGGTACCGTAGATTAAGGTGGACAGTGGGTGACAAGCTGGGGCCATTAACCCGCACATGGCCGATGCCCCCCCCAGGGGAGCTCAGTCTGTGATAAAACACTCTGCTGTAGTGATACTTAAAGCTCTAAAACGTTTTACATGAAAACCGCAGCCAAATGCCCTCTGCCTACTAACAATAAAACCTACAATATGCATAAATTACTGATAAAATAAGAAAAGACCGAACAGCCAGATGGAATGTCTGTCTCATGTTGTTTCAAGTCCTACCTGCATGTGCCCCTTTCGGTACGTTTGCTTGCTCCAATCTGCAGTTTTTCCGTGTCGAAGGGGAATCGTCCAGATCCCCCACATACATAAGGTGGCCCCGCAGAGCCAAGCATAAAAACTTAAATTAGCACACTGGCCCGATTTGTGACCTGTTTCGGGAAAGTGACCTCACTCGCGCTCTTTTCCAAACGACCTGACTCATCAAGTGCATCACAAACGCCTTAGTCTCCTGGGACTGATTCAGCTGCAGTGAATCTCTCTCCCTCGGCACTGTCCACACTGGCGCAGTGGGAAGGGCACGCATGCTGGAGGATGCATACTGGCCATGAGGAAACCCAAAGCGGACCTCCTGTGCACATAGAAGACCACCACAAAGACAGCGTCGGAATGCAGAGAATGTGGGACTCTACTTAAGGAAAGCATGGTCCGGAAACATCTAAGATACACTTATGTACCCTATATAAGAACAAGATCAGTAACAGAAATAACATTAACAATAAAACAATGTGCTTAACAAAGGGGGGTCTGAGCATATTTCTGTCGTCATGGAGGGACAGAAGTACATATAATACTGGAAAAAATACACTGGTGTTTCTGTTTGGTTTAAATGTGTCAGATTACTGTAGTAGGTCTTGTGTTTGAAAGGACAAATAAAACTGAATGAGCTGATTTGCTTAGTTTTAGTCTCTCGCCAGTCTCTGCACTGTCCTAATCCAGTCTGGATACAGCTGTGAGCACATGCAGCCTGGGCGGAGTCGAGTGACCTAATTTGAACGGAAAGAATGTGTTTCAAGTGATTTTTTTTTTTGTTGCTACAATCTAAGCCGCCAGTGATGAGAAAAATCAAAACCTGCACGATCAACCTAGCCAGCAAGATTATGGAACGAAACGCAACAGCGCCATCTACTGGGCACTTAAAGAACAACAAAAACATAGGAATTGCGCATGCGTTGACGTGGAGGAAATTTTGTATTACTTGACAATAAACACATGAATTACAATGTAAAACGAGCCACGAAAGCCATTAAGAAATATAATAAAAGTGATGGAATTACTCAGACTGAATCGTACGATGGAGACTCCAGTTACAAATGAAATCTGGAATAAACGAATTCTGATTCTGAAAATATCTCGCATGTGGCATATATACTAGAATTAAACAATGGTAATAGCTCGTGGTTGAAGCAGAGTATAATATATTCATACTTTACAGTGTAAAATAAGAATCGGTTCTTCACTGAGGTTCAGGTATGATTGAATAGAATGGAAATTAGACTGAATTAATTACTGATATCAGAAGGACAATATAAGTCTCTGAATAAAAAATAAATCCGCCACACAAAACGCAATATATTTTTATTTTTAATTAAACGCACGGCTTCAAAGAGTAAGTCTTTTGCACAAAACATTTTTTACGAATTGCAGAGCCGTTCTCAGGAAACGCCAATAAAATACACTTTGTTTCGACCGCGAGGGTTACAAACATCTGATGGTAAAAGTAGTTCTGTATTCGACAGCCTTCGTAAGAGGGATCAGACGCTTTAATCGTGACAGCAGGCTGCCAAAGTTTTAGGAATAATACGTCGAAGGAAACGACTGTGCAAGAATCATCCCCATGTTCCAAATACACACTTACTGCGCCTGAAGCAGTAAGGAAACATTCCAATGGATATAAGTCTGTCTATTAGTCGATTTCACTATGTCTTGCAAGTAATTGTTTGTTACTAAACATTAGCACTGCGTATTTTGTAAAAACTGTATGCCCGGAGACCGTTAAAGGATGACGCCTAGCATATAAGAATAGAGAGATTTCAGCAAATGTGCCAAGTACGGCAGTTGATGATGAAATTTGACATGTGATGAGTGTTTATTGAGAATGCAAAATTAATAATGATACGGTTTTACTCCCATGCGACAAACATCGCTATCAGGATTCATCAGTACCACGTATCACGTAGGTCGGACTTAAGGCGGAATAAAGTACCACCAGGATCATTAATCATTAATTAAGGTACAGGCTGCTGGTTTATCATAGTACCACCAGAGGGCAGGCTTGTCTTATCTATCACCACATTTTAAGCTCAAGAGACGCTGTGAACGCACCTTATCATCGACACTCCAAAAATGAAACTGCTCAATATTTAGCACGCGGGAGGAAGTCTTACTCTGCGTCACGTAATGTAATAACCGTCACGTAATTTTCTGTCAATGGTTGAATAATTTGCTTGATATCTATGCGTATATGTTGTAAAGTGAGTCATTCGTTTTTTTAAATTATTATGATTTGATTTATTTTGTGTATCCAGCCCCACAGACAGCTATCCAGTATTGACTGATGTTCCAGGAACCTCAGTGAGAGAGGAGAAGAGTGAATGGATTATAACAATTATCTCTAGCCTCTTATCTACCCAACAACAAACACCCTGTTCACAAACTAATTTCACTGATTCTCCAACAAAGTGGATCTAAAATGCATCCAACGGACTTAATACTTCATTCAGCTTTTGGCTGAATGTCATACAACTAGGCATGAGCTAAAAATGAATTTGAACTAAATGATAGACAGAGAATTGAGAGGAGCAGATGAGAACAAAGGCCATAATAATGGGCTTTTAATTCATTATGTTAAAATGGTTTTAACAAAATCAGTTTTCAAGCCATTCAAATGGGGGGAAAAATCCATAACATGCTAAGTGCTATGAGTCCTGCTGGTGATAGTGATGTCGTCCATTTCTGTCAGGAATGTTAGTGGTCAGATCAATGATGACCCAACTGGGTGCCACAAACTCAATCATTTACTGCTTTTGTATTCGGTCCAAATGATCCATTTTCCATTTAAACATTAAATAGGAAAAATAGTCATGTGGTTTAGTCATAGGTGCGATCAAGCTCATGTTGATTCCTGGTACTGACACAGACTGCATTTCTCCGAAATGGTCTGTGTCTTCAGGCATCCCATTGTTGTGATGGTTGAGACCATCCACTTTGTTACCAGTTGCCTTCTTTTTAAAAAACATGCTTTATTTGCTATAGTACATTGGAATGCTTCTTTGCAATGACCCCATTTTGCTTTGGGGGGGGGGGGGGGGGGGCGCTGAGCCCACAGGCATAGAGACTTAGACTGGCCCTTTTCATGTTATGCCATGTCATGGTCTTTTTGATGGACTGCTTCTTTGCATAATCCATTCAAAATAAGACAACTTCAATCTGCTAAATTTGCTTCAAATAATAGTTCAGGTTTAATTTTATCGAAAGTCTGCAATTTTCCCTGCAGTACATGATATTCTTAAATGTCTTCGCATGCAGTTAGAAGTGCTTTCATATCTTCATGAAAGAATGTTGATGTTTCCTTCACCGATCTTGAGTTCACAGTGGTCTTCTTCCAATCCAGCTTCTCCCTGTTAATATTTTGCTTATAAGCTGAAAATTGATGTTACGCATCCTGGTCAATCTTCTCGCTGGAGGGCAATGATCTCTCCTGCTCTCCTGAATCTAGCAAGTACATTAGTAATAGGTAGGGCTCTGACCTGTGCTGAATGATCATCACCATTATTTTATTAACATGTGATATGAGGGAAACTAACAACAGTTAGACTGTTAGTGGTTTTATAACAAAGTGGTAGCAATTGGGAACAACAGCCACTCAGCTATGACGTTGCAGGCCACATAAAATCACAGAGCGGGGACAACGCAAGCTGAGGTGTACAGTGTGCAGAAGACCTCCAAACTTCGTGTGGCCTTCAGATTAGCTCAAGAACAGTGCGCAGAGAACTTCATGGAATGGGTTTCCATGGCTGAGCAGCTGCATCCAAGCCTCCAAGCGTCGGATGCAGTGGTGTAAAGCACACTGCCACTGGACTCCATAGCAGTGGAGACGTGTTCTCTGGAGTGACCAATCATGCTTCTCTGTCTGGAAATCCGATGGATGAGTCTGGGTTTGCTGGTTACCAGGAGAACTGTAGTTGCATGACTGCATTGTGCCAAGTGTAAAGTTTGGTGGAGGGGGGATTATGGTGTGGGGTTGTTTTTCAGGGGTTGGGCTTTGCCCCTTAGTTCCAGTTAAAGGAACTCTTAATGCTGCAGTATTCAAAGCCATTTTGGACAATTTCATGCTCCCAACTTTCTGGGAACAGTTTGGGGACGGCCCCTTCTTATTCCAACATGACTGCACACAAACACACAAAACAAGGTCCATAAGGGCATGGGTGAGCGAGTCTGGTGTGGAGGAACTTGACTGGCCTGCACAGGGCCCTGACCTCAACCCGACACCTTTGAGATGAATTAGAGCGGAGACTGTGAGCCAGGTCTTCTCATCCAACATCAGTGCCTGACCTCACAAATGCTCTCCTGGAAAAATGGTCAAAAATTCAATAAACACACTTCTAAATCTTGTGGACAGCCTTCCTGGAAGAGTAGAAGCTGTTATAGCTGCAAAGGGTGGGCCAACTCCATATTAATGCCTATATATTAAGAATGGGATGTCATTAAAGTTCATGCTTGTGTAAAAGCAGGTGTCCCAATACTTTTGGCAATATAGTGTATCTTGGATGACAATGTCCTGTAATACACACTCAAACCAGGGGTGGCGCCAGAGATTTTTTTTTTCTTTTTAACAAGGATGCTCTGAAATTTTGTTTCCCCCTAAGTGCTGGTCGCAACAGTTTAATTTCTACTGCAACGCCCCAAACACATGTATATTAACAGTTGGTTTGTTTTATTTATGTATTTATTTTAAGCATATTTTATTAAGTATAAATTATAGGTCTGGTATTCACACATTAAAATGTAACAAAATTCTAAATGAACCACAGGAATTTCCTGGGGGTGCTAAGGGGGTGGCTATATCATAGGGGTAGCTACAGCGCCCCAAGCCCCTCCTTGGTGCCCCCCCGCCTCACCTCAAACTTGCTTTTAATCTTATGTATCCACCCCATTTCTACTTTGCTGATCATTTCTTTAAGTAGTAAATGCTGTCCTAGTCCAGTCCATCTACGTTTGCTAATTTCTAACATATCGATTTCCACCTTCACCGCATCTGGCTTTCCTTGGTTCACGCTCCATGCATTTCATGTTCCAACAGTGATTCTTTCTGCCCAGCGTTCGAATTTATTTTGTGCAATGGC
Organism: Brienomyrus brachyistius; assembly: GCF_023856365.1. Taxonomy (NCBI): domain Eukaryota; kingdom Metazoa; phylum Chordata; class Actinopteri; order Osteoglossiformes; family Mormyridae; genus Brienomyrus; species Brienomyrus brachyistius. Next base: position 22,554,012 of record NC_064547.1, on the reverse strand, counting down.
AGCATTGGTAGACAAATATTCAACCACACAAACAGCAGACGTGCTTTGAATGACCCTTCCTCGGTCACCCGAATGATTTTCATCTTCCAGCAACATGTTTTGGGGGGTGTCCATCCATTTGGTTTCTGGCATGGTATGGATGTGGTTTACCCTTGTCCTCTTTAACACTTAGATTGTAATTTATCGTCAGTGATGTTGTTCCCAGTGCTCGCGCCCTGCCAACACACTGTTTACTACATATTGTCACTGTCCAGTATAGATGGTGGGTTAGGTCTGATACCTCTATTCCAACCTGCCTGCAATAAAAGACCACAGATGACCAACTCTGATAAGAGGTAAGAATGCATGCAAGCCTTACAAACAGTACGATGTAGACTTATTTGCTTAAAAATATTACGTAAAGAAATACATTTACAAAATAATTGCCAGTTTTTAGTTTATCAAAACAGTTTACAATATTTCAATCTATGAAATCCAGTTTGATTGTCATTCAGTGGAACACGCTGGGTATGTTGTCTTTATTATAACAAAACAAGGTGTAACATCGTACTCTCCCTCCTTTCACAGTCACGCAGCGCATATTACAAAATTGGATTTTTTTAAATTGTTTATCAACTTAAAGTTTCATTTGCGTATTGCCGAAGTCATATTCACGAATAACTGTTACTAGTAACAGGTTACTTCGGCTCACCAGTCACCATTTATGTGTTACCTCAAAATGATCAAAGGGGGGCGCCAGTATACCAAGCAATCTTTTTTTTTATCAGCCGTCTTGGTCTCTACAACCTGCTTAGCGTGTAGGAAAGTGAATATGGGATATTTATAAAAGATGACTGAATGTATGTGTAAATGGCCACACCGTTCCCTCCAACCCCACAGTTAGGAAAACAGTGGGACTGTTTCACTTTGAGAAAAACAAACTCTTTGGTCGTGGAAATATTCGTATCTTTGTTTTATTTTCATGTTTTTAACAATTAATTCTGTTAGATTTATTTTTCATCACATTCTAACAATCATAAGACTTATAACTATATTATTATGATTTTCAAATTTTTATAACATTTCGGGAAATGGTTAATTTTAACAAGGGAATTCAAAGAACACATTTGTTTATTTTGGTCCTTAAAATAATAATTACGCCGAATGTAATTACGGTTCATTATTTAAATGTTTAGCTTGCATAATAATATATGGCGCCTGAATTAGTACTAGTAATTGAAGTGCGCAAATGAGCAGAAGAGAGCGAATTCATTCATTTCAGCAGAAATGTGCGTCATAAGTCTGAACGATATGTAGCTTGTAGCTCTTAATAACATTCTGAGTATCTGAATTTTGCTCATGAACACCAGGCTTTGAAAGTCTTTATACGTTTATACGTAGCTACACTAATACATTGTCGGGGGGGGGGATCCTTTATTAACCTATTACAGACCAGCTTTACAAAACGAAAATTCCCGAAACTTCAAAAATCCTGTTTCGGGTCATGAGATATAAGTGTTATGAAGGGCAGTAATTACACGTCAAATGCAGATCATTAGAAACATTCAGTCTAAATCAATAACCGACGAGGAAAAGCGACACTTAAGCCGCTGTTGTTTTTACAGGGAGTTATGAAAAGTGCCATCTATCCACAATGTACCATAACTTGTCACTTCCACTAATTTGTATGCACATTTCCTTTTTTAAAAAGTTATGACAACAGTCTGACCAGCAATTCAAATTATACTGACGATTTTTATACTTAATGACTTCCCGAGAAACAGCCGGGACATACAGTAGTAGAAGCCACACGGCATTGGTGCTGGAGTCTTTGCAAGCAGCGGCCCTTTCTCTTGTTTCCTGCCTTTTTTGAAAGACTTTGGGGGGAGGTATGTGTGGGAAGCTGAAACTGGCAGAGTTTCCTGTTTGGTATTCTTCCATTTTAGCCCTCATCCACCACACCAAGCGCCCGCAATTAGGGACGCGTGTGCAGGATGTTGGTCGTGACGACGGCCTGGCAAATGCGAGACGTACAGGAGGACTAACATCGTGACAGAGAGAAGAGCGCGTTCTGCTACAAACTGCTTTAAGACCCTTTAGAGTGTCATTCAAGTTAAAAGACCGGCGTTTGAAGTTACAGAGCAGAAGTTGGAAATGGCTCGTGACCAAAACTCCATATCTGTTTATGTTTTTATTATGCATATACTATGTGTGTGTGTGTGTGTGTGTGTGACACACAACAGTTTGCGAAATGTTGTTGTAAAATACGAGTGTTTAATTTTATGTGACGTTCTGTTTGCTTTAATTTGTTTAAGAAGGTTAATTGCGCTCAATTGATAGGGAAGAATTGATGTTTCGCGCGTGACTTCTGAAAGTCAGATCGATGCCCAGGCGTTGCAAAGATGGTGTGATTAAAAAATAACAGCGATGAAGCAAGAAGTGAAACAGCGGGAGCCGGAGGCGACGAACGGCGCCGTGTTGTGCTGAACCGAAAGCGCCGGTACATTGCGACATCCACAGGTTACACGCCCGGCTTATCTGCGGGGGTCCCTCTCCTGCTCGTCGCCTGATGGATGAACTGAAGGTCACGGCCGTAATGATACTGTCTTATCGCAATTTGCAAGGGTGCCCTTTGAGATTTACGCCAAATCCAGAGAGTGTCTTTGGCCATTCTTCTTAAATTCCAGTTTTGGTTGATTTAAACATGTATGCAGACTAAATTAAACGTTTTTCATTAAAATTGAAATTTCAGTGTCCAACGAGTATACAGTCATATGAATCCTACTTGTGGCAGCAGTACTGACAAAAATATAACAATAAATACTGACAAACAACATAAAAACGGGCGAATTGTTACTGTTAATCTTATCAGTAACACTTAGCTTACACTTTTAGCTTTGCTGTCAATGCACCGCGCCCACGTACTGGATAACGAAATGTGTGGATGGATGGATTGTTGAAAATGACTGCCTCTATTGAAGCAAAAATTGTTAGACATGGCGCAAAACACTGAACATAGACGGGGTCAAAGACGTCACACACCCACAGCAGTGTGTAAAAGTGTGTAAAAGGCAGAACCGCTTCAATATATTACACTTCTGTGGGTTGGAGCATTTCCTGAAGCGTGACCAGATACAAGTTCTGCTTTTCTCTCTAATCACACCACTCTGTGGTCAGTCTATGACAGATGGACCCACAGTAAGCATTAAAGAAATTAATACGCAACATTTACTTCTCGCAGTTAAGAAAAAATAACTTCTTAATCTGCCAGAATTGACTGTTATTTAACATGTAAAAATGAACAAACTACAAAGCCTCATTTGCGCAGATTTGTTCGCAGTAGCGTAAGTAGCGTATTTTCTGTTCAATCCAAACTGTAAAATCTTACCCTGTATTACAGTGAAAAGACACAGAAACGCCCAGCTCATTAGAGAAATATGCATATTGGAATGCGTTAGATTTTTCATTCATCTGTGGCTCTATTGCTAATTGAGGTCAAACTAGATTTGACGATGATTTGATAACAGAGAAAAGCCGCGGTTTTTCTCAAGTTGTTTATTATACAATTCAGTCTATCGCTATGGATTTACTTATTTGAATAGTGGACTACAGTCGAGAGAAATTGACTGTTATATCCGTAATTTAATCCTATGAAATTATTTTTGCAGTAGTGCACATAAAATCCCATACTTTTCCTGTTTGTGACAGGTATTACCTAATAACTGAATAAGTAAAGTGTATAAAATTTTAATTCTGTATGACAAATTCTTTGTGGTAGTTGGAGAGCGGAATACCTATTCATGTCAGAGTTTATTTCTTGGTTGTTTTATAAAATGACATTCGAAAGTTAGAAGGTAATCTGAAAAAATACGCCGCAGCAGAAGCTGCAGTCCTCGGTTGGCATTACTCTTAAATGATTAGCAGCCTGTGTAGAATTTGAACATTTTTGGATGCTTTCACGTTGCACATATCAACCACTCAAACATGATCAAACATTAATCACTTTAATAAAACCTAAAGTGCATTCAGCCATGTATAATTACTCGAAAATTGAATGTCAGTCTGTAAAGAAAGTCATACTCAAGTCAAGGGTGACAAGGCTGACATTTTTAACTGTCTTTGCCACATATAGGACAGCGTCGCTTTGTCTTAGATTTATGATTATTTATACATCCTATCATTCAAATTTGTTCCGTCACTCTGCCCAATTAATATTTACCTATGTCGTGAAGCGTTTAAACAAGACAATTTTCGTCTATTTTATTTATTTATTTGAAGGACAATGCGAAAGGCAACGATGAGCCCTTCCTATGCATATCCATATACAATATTGGTCTACACAGTTTTTTTTCTTCGCGTTTGCCTTCGATAAAAAAAGCAAAATAATAATGAATCATTTCATAAATAATGGGTTTAGGGGCTTATCGACAACGAAGTGGCCACTGCCGAGCTCTTATCTCGCCTGGCCACATTGCTCCCGTGTTCCGCTCCCCATACTAAGAGGCGCGCTGGACGTGATGTGGAATTATATAGACCTCACTTCCAGCTGCACAGAGCTCTTCAGTGAATCTAAAACCTCAGACATGGATGACCCTCGACAAAATGGCTCCACACATACAGTAACATCAACAACACTGCGAAAACGGTAAGGGGAAAATATAGCCGTATCCATCGACCTTATAGATTTATTGCAAATCTAATTCGATACGAAAATATTGGCATTTTCATAAACATATGCATTTCAATATGTCGGTTATTGTCCATTAGCAGGGATATTTGGTTTGTTTTATGAATCGGTTTTTGGGATAATGAGGCCCAATTTCCTTTTCTATGTCCAAAGTAACGTTACTGACCATTTTCTTATAAACTGATGCGGTACTTCGAACGAACCAAGTTCAACAAAGCTATATATTTTATTTTCATTTTTTTAAAATGGCAATACATGACGCTTTATTTCTTTAAATGAAGCTCTGTCCCCATACGTAGCGTTTTTTATTAATCGCCTTAACCGTTAAGTTGATAATTCTACTATCGACATTTTTAGATTTCATAATAAAACGCACATGGCAGTTGAACCCAAACCTGAAAAAACAAACGTTTGTTGGAGATGAATGCTGCAACGTGCGCACATTTGAGAATATGATATTGTGTTTTTGTCTGGAACACGTTTAAGGATAAGCATGCTTGTTTTCAGGCAGCATAAAAATACCTTACTAGTAAGAACTATTTATATAGTCCCATCGATTCAAATAATCGTCGATAGTGTTTCTTACTACATAAATATCACATTAAAGATACATTAGGTTTGTTACGAATAAATGGAACTTTAAAACAAAGTCTTGCGATTTCATGTTACGTAGGCCCATGATTTATCACATGATTTGTATTTATTACAAAGGTACTTTGTGCTTATATATTTAAATTGTTACGCCCATATGAAAACCACCAATAAAAGCAACAATATAAATTTACGTGCATGTTTGAAAAAAAGAAAGATGGAGTCCAGGAGTAATAAACACACAAACACGCAACAAACGATTTTTCTGAGGATAAGATAATTTCGTGGAAGACACAAATCATGTTACAGGCTACATTACGATTGTTGCTTCAGGACTACCTACACATGACCGTTAGTCAAAGGAATTTTCGAATTTATTTACTCGACTTACTGTCTGTATTATTTCCCGAATGGAACAATCATACTTAACATTTAAGGGATATGATTACCGAATCGAAACGTAAATTCAGTCGAACTGCTTTACAAGATATCAATAACTGTATTTTAGATTATATATGTCGCGCCTTGGATATTTTAGTGTAGATGAGCAGGTTAGGTTGATATAATTTTACAAACGCTTGTGGCAATTTTGTTTTTGAAGATATGAGAAATGATAGAAGGATTGGTTTATATGGAGGCTAAATGAAAAGATAATGGCTGTTGTAAATTAAAAGAAAATTAATTATTAAAACGAAAACAAGAATTAATTACTGACAAACCATTTGTTAATTGATGCATTATCTGAATCTTTACATTGTGAAATGAACATAATGCACATTTTTGATTATTATTATTACTATTACTATTAGCCTATTATTATTATTATTATTATTATTATTATTATTCATAGTTTATATCACCAACCTCTCTAGAATAAGAACATGTTATTATATGTGTCACGGAGACTGACGAATAATTATATTATGTTATAATGGATATGATCAATTTATAACAAAATGATACCTTTCTTTTCCATCCCTGTGGAATAAGAAATCGCAGTGAAAAAGAAATAACTTGTTCTGAACGGAACATTGCTGGCCGAATATATACGTCGAGGCAGATATGTGAGATTTGACCACATATGTATTCTGTATAAAGATCTCGACGCTATGGGAGGACCCGTTATATAAGCCTGACATAGTCTGACAAAGAGCAGTTCGTATTATGTGGAGACCAATCAAAACATCTAGCTGCCCAGTGATACACATGAACGTCAGTTAAACTGTACGCCGCCTGATGCGCAGGATCTAACAATGTTTCTGGCTGATAAAGTCACACCCCGTGCTCGCTTACACTTCAGGCGCCTTATCGGTGGATATAAGGCAGGTTGTATGAAACTATACCTCAAGTTAACATACCTCAGCCGGGGAAAAGGAGGTAAAAACAACATCAAGCGTGGAATGTAATCTATATGTGTTCAGGAGTGTTTGTACTATGCAAACAAATTAAAGTTCTAATAAATGTATTTAGCTCAAAATCCGTCAATCAGTTATAGTTTATTCCCCAACAAACAGTATTTTTTTTCAAGTATTCTAACTCATTTTACAACACTAAATTATTAGTAGGAGTCGAGTCATATATCACGAACCACAATTTTCTAACTATGCTGAATTAAAATGATTTAGGGCGTGACTTCATTTCAACCTGAAAATTAAGGAAAACGCGAATAATTTACGCAGTACTCTCTATTAACACGAAAACCCCTTATGCCTATTCATACAGAAAGAAAAAAAAAACAACAAGACAGTTATTATAATACAGTTACAAATAAATTATCAAGTATAACTGATAGAGGGACAGCCTACCCATGCAGTATGCATAAGACGGTAGTAACGCCTGGGTTAGGTACACAGTGTTAGGTACACAGCAAATGGGAAAGGAGTACATTTGTCTCGGATATAAGTTCAGCTTCTAAATCATATTTTTCTAATGTTACACATGCACTTCATACATGCTCTTTTTCAGGTTGCATCACGGATAACGATTGGTGGAATGCGAGGTTCGCTAAGGATTTTGCCTAAAACGTTTTCATACATTGTCACACGCGGCCACACGTTTTATGTTTTTCATTAGTTTAGTCGCAAAATAAAGATAATGATGGAAAAATTGAAATCGGAGCTCGGACAGAGGAGTCCCGAAGGAGATGCGTGCGAATCGCCGCATCACGACGCATCCACCCCTTCTGCGGGTCTTTTCGGCGCTCAGGGGGGCGAGGCATGTGAGAAACAGGAAAGCACGACTGCGGACTCGGCTGAGAGTGAGCGGAGAGATGAGACCGTCTCCGGGGACCACTGCAACGGGACTGTCATCGTTAATGGCGTTGCCAAGGAGACGGCTTACAACAGCAGGGAGCCCAAAAAGGAAGTGCCAGTGATCGAGCTGGGCAGGAGAGGAGGGAGTACCGATATAAAAGCCAGAGACAATAAGGCAGATAGCAACCACAAGGTGCAAACCACCGAACTGCGCAGACCGCCTGTGTCTCTGCCGCTGACTACCCGGGACCCGCTAAGCGAAACTCGAATGGTGCAGTTGAGCCCACCCGCTTTTCCTCTCCCAGCAAGAGCGATGCTGTACAGTAACGTGACGCAACCGCTCTCCACCCTAAACAGGTAAGACTTTAATCAGCACTTACAAACATTTTCTCTATTGCATTGAATACCAGGCTACAGATTGTACTTGATGCATTTTATGTAGTTATTTTAAGAAGTTACAGTTAGTTAAAATGTTTAAATGGCGGTTTCAAATGACAGGACGCACTAGGAAGAAACTTTCAAATTAAAATTGATAACATTTCATTGAATGACAATAAATGGCATAGTTATTAATATGATCACTTCATACCCAAATTCGTACCCAATATTTAATAAACCATGAATAACTTCAGTTTCAGAATGTTGGCGAAAGACTTCGTTTTAGATTTCGATTTAAAAGTGAAGGACAAGAGTGTTTTGATAAGGTCGCCGTTTTATTTTCAAGATTTTAACGCTATTGAATAATATACATTATGCATATATATTATATACTTAATATAGATTTCAAACGTACAAAATGAATCGATTTGCATGTTCTCTGCAAACGGATATTTTCCACAATGGAAATTCATAATGATAGGCCTACGACGACATGATAATTATATGCACACCATTTCTTGTTGATCGTGGGTTAACGTTTTTATTTACTATATATATTTCGCTCTATTCATTATATGCATAAAGGGACCTAAATACAGGTTTTCAGAAGCCGTGTAGTTCACCTCTGTTTGGAGCAATTCACTGTTATCGGTGCCGTTATTGAATTAAAAACGCAGTTGGGTAGAGACACGGTCGCTACAGGTTTTAACTGGATGACTAAGTTAAATTATTCAAAAATGTTGTTTTTGCTATGTAATTAACGTATGACGGAATCTTGTGCCCACAGTGGGTTTGGTGACGATCCGGAGCAGTACGGAATGTACCCCAGCAGCCGAGTAAAGCGTCGACCTGCGCCTTATGAGGTTGAAATCAGCGACGGTAGGCGGATTTTGGGTCTTTATAAGTAAAGTATAAGGCACTTTCGTTGTGTCTTGTTTTTATCCTAATTATACTAGCGACCTTGTATTTACTCCGTCTCTTTGACGCACTTGTCGACAGTCAACTTTTAAAAAAATATATTTATGCCCATAAAGTATAGTGTTTTTTCCTCGAACAGCTGATATCAAAGACTTAAATATACAATGCTGTCTACAGTCACGTTCTTTTTATTTACGCATTTACTTCATTGTTAAAATATAAGGTGAAATCAAGGCAGGCGGCACCCTTCGCCAAATTTTTACCTCTAACATGTGCCTTCTGAAATCAGCGACGGCAACAGCAGGATTTATTTTCGTCGGCACGATATTTTATGCAAAATAACGTCAAAATGTTTATAAGAATTCCCCTCGAAAATAATAATTCCCTTTCGATTTGTGCATATATTAAACACACGCGTGCACACACACACACTGAGACACACAAAATCTCGGGCAACTGGCACAATTTAATTAATTTGGTGTTTTTCTCAATTTCGTCCCCCTTTGAAAAACATTCCGTTATGGATTCTGTGAGTCTAAGGGAGGGATAACCGGAAGTGCGGAGGCTCGCTCTGAGGCAGCCCCAGGCACAGCTTATCCAGCGCAGATAGCTGGTGGATGCCCATAAAAATGCTAATGGTTAGCAGTGGACCCGGGTGCCGTGGCGGGATTAGACGTGAAGGCAGAGCTGTGTTATAACCTGATATAGTTTCACATAGGTGGGCCTGTTTTCATTTGATCATTTTCTGCTTAGGACAGCACTTTGACGAGCAGCCTTCAAGCACAGATTCATTCAAGTTATTTTACTGTATTCATTTAACGCTAGACATGTTTGCTTTAACATGTTATTTCTGTGAAATTCCTGGATTTGTGCAATATAAATGCAAAATGTTGAGTCAGTTAAGCCAAATTATTTGCCTGGGTGAGAAGATTGCAATGCAAATTCCGCCAGATAGAGTAGCAGGCCAACATATTCTGAGACCTGAATGTACTCAGATTGTTGCAGGTTGATTTAGACCAAATGTAAGCTAACAAATAAGATGGTTATTTAGATCAGCCAGTTTGTGGTCCAGTGAAAAAAAGCATTCGAGACAGCAAACCACATACATATGCAATTATTATATATATGTACGATTATGAGAATCTCCCAGAGAAATGAACCTGATCAGAAATGACAGGAAAGCTAGTTCTGTTCTTTAGAGGATGTTGTAATTGTAGTCCAAACAGGAGCACAGGCCATGTGGTGCTGTTGCTGGTGGACACTGGGATAGGAAACTGACCTGCAATCAGTCATATCCATTTCACTGGGATATGAAACCTACCTTTTGCGCTGTGAAACTGACCTGCAATCAGTCAAATCCATTTCACTGGGACGTGTGAGGTCAGATTAGACGCCGTAAGCCACTATTCATGCTCTCCTTCTCCCTCTTGCTCCTTAGGCTCGCAGCCCAAGGTCGTGCGGCGGATCTTCACCAACAGTCGGGAGCGTTGGCGACAGCAGAACGTCAATGGCGCCTTCGCCGAGCTCCGCAAGCTCATCCCCACGCACCCGCCAGACAAGAAGCTCAGCAAGAACGAGATCCTGCGGTTGGCCATGAAGTACATCAACTTCCTGGCCAAGCTGCTCAACGACCAGGACGACATGGTCGGGGCTGGGAACGCTGTTGCCAGGGTGCGGGAGGGCCATGAGGCCAGCCTGGCCAGGGAGGACCTGCTGCAGGAGATGCTTTCGCCCAGTTCCAGCTGCGGCAGCCTCCTGGACGGCGACGGCAGTCCGGAGAGCTTCACCGAAGAGCAGGACTCCTCGGTGGAGATGCGACCTGCCCCCAGGGCTTTGCACCACCATGGACTGCCATCAGACGGGAGCCACCAGCGATGATCGACTCGGCTTTCAGGAGAACGAGAAAGCCAAGTTCGGAGGGGAGATGTTTCGCAGGCTCTGGATGCTGGGAGAGCAACAATGGGGGAGTGAAGACGGCATCCAGCAGCATCCTTGGAGAAGCTCCTGCCCTCATGCTTTGTTGACCATACGGCTTCTGTACCTAGTTCTGTTTCATTTTCTTGCCCTGTTGTTTTTCTTTCTCAGTCTTTTCTACTGATGCTCCCCCAGCAGAGTCTTCTCTAACAGACTGTGGTACATGGTGGTGTGTGTGTGTGTGTGTGTGTGTGTGGGGGGGGGGGTCTCCAGCTGATGTAGGTCTGTTTTTCTTCCTGCTGTTGTAAGCAGGTTAAGGACTGTGGGCCAGCAAGACGTGTTCCAGGACAATTTCAGAATTTCAGCTCATGAATCAGCCCAGCAAGAGAAAAAGCAAACATAATATTACAAGACAAAATGGGACATTAAATGAGAACACTGATTCCAAAAGGGTAGCTTGCGTTCACCAAAAATCACAGAAGGTACTGTACAACAGACTGATGGGAAGATTACAGTGGGATTGTACTGTACTACACAGGTAGTACAGCACACAGGTTGTAAACATACCATATTAACTCTTTGCTTGTAGCAGACTATAAACAGCATTTCTTCGAGAAAGCACACATTTTAGGCAGTACTAAATCAAACTAAAATGGTATTTTTTAAAGCATACAATTACCTATGTTGGCACAGGTTATGCATTGTGTGTGTGGGGGGTGGTCTAGGACGGAAGCATCATTTTATTTCGGAACATTTTGTTAACTAAAGCAGGTTAACAAAGGTTTGGATGTCGTCGTTGCCACAAAACCTTTTCAACTTTATTGCCCTTTAAAAAAGGGAGAAAAGACCACGGTATTCCAGGAGGAAACACAAAATATTTAAGGTATAGAGAGGGACATGTTGGTAAGTTACAGGAAGTACTTTTCAATGGTGTGAGGTACAAGTGGTCTGAAGTGTTCAAATGGGGGAGGTGTATATCTGCGTTCGTTCCCTATACCACTCACTTTGTACATATATATATTTTTATTGTGCTATAGTATGGTACATTGGATTTCTCTCCTTCTACACCGCCCCCATTTCATTGGTATTAAAGGCACCGCCAGACCGTCCATCGACACACCTTGGTTAAGTAAATGTTTTATTAGTGTTTAATATAATCAACCCCTGCTTTCTTTAGCAGGTGTTTAAGTAACCAGTCTTGGTACCTTCAACTCTTTTATGTATTGAACAAAAAAGGAGAGTTTTGATGTGACATTAGTAGAAACATGATTGTTGTAAAATGATTATATCTATAAATAGATGCGGTGTTATCTCAGAATTTATTATAAAAAAATCGCAATAAATACAATAACAAGAAGGACTTGAATTGTATTCTTTATAAAATTACAGTTGGCGATGGCTTTACTGAATGATCGCAATATAAATGACTCATGTAGACCTTAAATGTTGTTTCTTTTGAATTCACATTGAGAAAGTCTTAATTTACCTCTGATGGTGTACAGGAATCCGATAGCAATCACAAATGAACGCGAGTACAAAGTACGCCAAATTTATATCACGTGGTTTTCATCTTGAAACACATTTGGAAATTGGAAGTTGGTCAATTTATTTGAAAACGACGTTTAATGTAAAGGCATGGCAGACTGGACTGAGCACAAAAAAGCCTCGCTTTTTCCAGATGTATATACTACATGCATTGTAAATAACGAATGAAAGAGAGAGGTACAGCTAAAACCAATTATAACAACGTCACATGTGTCATGAAGTGTCATAGATCTACAGTAGATTGAGACCTAGACTGGCACACACACAGCGCCCTACAAATCGCAGTCGGGGTGTTATAAAACATCGCACCATTACTGATATGTTACAAACGGTTCTTTATAAGAAAGTATACATTGAGTTGATTTTTTAAAATAAATATAATGCACAAGTCTTACACATTTCAGACACCGTGAGACTTTCTGGACAAAACCAGGAAACCTCGATCGCGGACCGAAGCCCGAAGCTACCGTTCTCCTTAAAGTGAGGCTTGAATTCAGATTCAGATAAGAGCCAACCGAGACACGGTTAACGCTTTTATCTATTAGCCATTAATGCCCTGAAACAAAAGCACTTTGTAATTTAATTATACAGATTCAATTACACCTTTTCAAGTGTGAAAATACAGTAATGTAGGATACGTGAGGCACAACGAACAAATTATGATTAATGTACTTAATTAGGTATATTTCTGTCCAAATAACACTTGATGATACGATACAAAGAGTGGCTACAAGCCCCTTCTTTTGGCATTACATCTGATGGTACACCTGGGGCGATTTGTTGGACTGAAGGAGGGGAAAGAGTGAACTAGCGTTACCTTTTCTGTGCCGAAACGCCAAAAGGACATACAGTACAAGCCAACTAATAAACTCACCGTAAACACTAGTGGCCACAATCGTGGAAACACTTCCGGCTTCAGAGGTTGCAGAACTTTATTTAACTGCTGCTCCAGTTACTTGTTTATTCGCCCGGTGTATGATATTTGTAAACATTTGTAACATATTGTGACTGTTTATAAACATTACCGTCAATATTCGTATAGTAATTTTTGAAAGCGTCAAAAATGCTAGGTGTTTGCACAATTTTGGTCATTAGTGTATGTGAGCAATAATAAATAATAATAATAAGCAGGTTAGACCCACTGAGATTTAAAATTTCTTCTAGAAGGGGGACCTGGCCAAGAAAGGCTACTATAAGCATAGTTTCATAGCCAACACATAAATAACGCGTATAAGTGCAGTGAAGCAATTGTCACGCTTTTTACCGTTGGCGGTTGGCTTATTTCCTGACTCGCGGGAACAGGTCACGACCTAATATGAGTGAAATAAAATACTAAAGTAAATAAGATATGAAATACCAAACACAGGTGCATCTCCAAGATCAGCTCTGACATGTAAGGGCCCAGCAGATAATACACTGTCACTGCTCGTGTCCCCAGCTCTGACTTAAGGGGCAGTCAGGACCCCCGGAAAGACAGAAAGCTCATTTGGTCCAAAAGGGATAATTACCAATGACTGATAATGAAATCCTTGATGTCTCCCCCCAGTTTCCCACGTTTGGAAAGCAGTTGATCATGTGTTCATATCACCAAGTCAATGTCTGCTGTGGGTGGGGTAGGGGACACTAGGATTTACCCCAGAGCTGCTGTAATGGGTGCCGGATAGTGAATCTGATGTCTGACAACATCTTATGCCAATGAAAAAGCAATCAGGCCCTTCTCCAATCCCACTGGGACGGGACAGCAGCCTGACAGCAAAACCCGAATCCCAGGAGATTCCCAGTGGGATCATGCACTGATTCCCAACACAGACCCCCTGTCGCACCCTTCACCCTGCAGAGCCAATGGAAGGCAGCGGAAAAACACTTAATACATAAAAAAAGGCAAATCTTTATACCGATACACCTACCGATTACATGTCTCCTACATAGAGTATATTAATCCATCGTAAAAAATAAGTGGGATCCCAAACAGAAACGTTCCTATCAACGCCCAACAATACAGATTGTAATACTTTTAAGTATAAAAATATCTGCATTAAAGCTTTTTAAACATTGTGCTAAATAGATGAGTCAGTACGAATAACAGTGTCCATTATCTACCCATTAACTCATCCATCTTGTATGTTGCGTACATGCCAGTGATTTAAACAAGTCTGGTGGTCCCCAAACAAGCCATTTAGACCTGCTAACTAAATCAGCACAGGGTCTCACAATAGTTTTTCTTTTTTTTAATTAAAATGAATAATTCCTCAGTTTTCCCATAGAATCCCACGTGAGAACAGGCAGGACCCAAACTTTGATAGATCTCAGTGGACCATCCTTTCTGTTAAAGACCTGCTTACAGGGCGATAAAAACCATCACCGAGGCCTGAGATACGTAGATAGGGGAGAAGAATTCAATTAAAGGGCTCCTCCCTCCCCACTGAAGGGACGGTCCACAGGGACCCACGGGCCTTCAGTGAACCTGAGAGCGGGCTGGTTCTCAGCGTCCGCAGGGAGTGATGGAAGGAGCCCGCAGCGTTCTCTCATCAAGTGAGCGATCCCCTGAGGGGGCGGGGCATCGTCAATGAGAAGGGGAGGCAGCGAGGGTGGGGAGGGGTGCATGTTCATGAAAGAGTCCGCTAATTTGGCCCACCGAACAATGGCCCACCGTCACAATGCCGGGCTCTCCCATAGTGCAACTGAGCCGGGCTCCCACCCTCACGAGTCCCTGGGGGCCGCGAGAAGGGTGTGGCCCCTGCCCTTGCAAAGGTCCCTTCCCTCCGCACCGCTAATCAACCCCGCGACCAGTTTCCTCATCATCCTCGGCCCTCACAGCCACTGCAGCAGTTTGTCACTAAGGCCTCTCAGCAGTGCCTGTAACAATAATGAAAGAGACACACATACATGTCTAACAAGGTAAAAGGATAAAGACAAGAGAGGATCTCTTCCCAACACATCCCAACCCCAGGCAGCACCTGTAGCTGCTGTTAAATGACATCAGAATTAAGCTGAATTTTTGACATCCTGCGTAGGAGAAGTGGGTGTAGAAAATGGATGGATGGATGGAGGGATTGGCTGGATGTATGGATATCTGTGTATCTGTGCCATTTATGAATATGTGACAATTTCAAACTAATATTTCTAAAAGTGTCTCAGACACTTGTAATTTATAAATGTAAATCTGCAAAATCTGTAACCATGCAAATAAAAGAATCGCCATAACACTTTTCTTACATTTATGACGCATTACTAAGAACAAGAGAGTCTCAGGGGCGGCATGGTGGTGCAGTGGTTAGCACTGTATGGGGTGGCATGGTGGTGCAGTGGTTAGCACTGTATGGGGCGGCATGGTGATGCAGTGGTTAGCACTGTATGGGGCGGCATGGTGATGCAGTGGTTAGCACTGTATGGGGCGGCATGGTGATGCAGTGGTTAGCACTGTTGCCTCACACCTCTGGGACCCGGGTTCGAGTCTCCGCCTGGGTCACATGTGTGTGGAGTTTGCATGTTCTCCCCATGTCGTCGTGGGGTTTCCTCCGGGTACTCCGGTTTCCCCCCACAGTCCAAAAACAAACTTGCTAAATTGCCCGTAGGAATACATGAGAGTGAATGGTGTGTGAATGTGCCCTGCGATGGGCTGGCCCCCCATCCTGGGTTGTTCCCCGCCTCGTGCCCATTGGGATAGCTTCCAGACCCCCTGTGACCTAGTAGGATAAGCGGTTTGGAAAATGGATGGATGGAAGACAGTCTCAAGCATATTTAACTATGGATAAGAAGTGAGGGTCACACATTAAGAGATGCTCCCTGTAGTTACGAGGACATGGTGCAGCATTTTAGCCCTTTGGCAGGACTACAGAGTCTCGCACCTGGGCTGTGAGGAGGTTGTGTGTGTGTGGACAGTTTCTCAGAGTCATGCTGTTCTGATTGTAACTCATTTGCCATTAATGTGTGTACAGAAGCATGTTTATTGCATTCCATTTGAACCCAGAAGTTGGAATTTCTGAGTTCCTAGTCGGAAATTTCAACTGGAAAGTTGAAGGAACCTCTGCATCTCTGACTTCAGAATCCAAGATGGCTGCGTCCTTCGTCAACAGAAGTGAAAGCTATAGTTTTATACGGTTTATTAGCACTTACGTCTTATTTGTGGCTCATTAAATCGGTCGTACGCACAATACTGTCCAAACACTATCTGTGGATGTGTTGGTACAATGTTTGTATGTGCCAAATACCACATAATACATTATCATAAACAGGTATGGCTAACAATGGCTAACACTTAACTGGGCTAGAACTGGGGCCTGTTTCAGAATGTGGGATATCTTGCTTAGCCGGATAACATCGGATTTAAGGTTGTCTGGGCTAAATATAAGGGAACATAGATAAAGGCCATTTAAACTGGGGTACTTTAAATCCAACAGGTTATCCCACTAAGCAAGAAATCCTGTTTTTGAAACAGGTCCCTGGTATTGCTAAATAGCTTTGCGACTTGTTATATTGGAATGACGTTAGCTTAGGTGTGACGTCATTTCCAGCTGCGAGGTAAACGGACCGCAGCATTATTGCCATGCCAGGGTTCTGACACCCCCATGAAAATACCCAGACCTGCCTTTGATACATACTGCTACATACAAACTGACTAACTTCGGAAAACACTGGACACTGTATAACCCACACACTAACTACAGCAACACTGCATACTTTCTAGGAAACTGAATGGGTCTGTCAGTGGCAGCCATCATTAGAGGACGCCCCCCCCCACCCCCAAGCACTATCACTCTCAACATTGCTCCTAAGGCCATTAACAAAAAAATGCTTCCTGGTCCAAATTAACTTGGAAAAACATTTCCCGAAAACCAGTTTCTGTAAAATGAAAACTGACGGCAAACAGCCAATAAGCTCATTTAAACTGTGCCCTCATTACCTTCAGAGATTGTGCACGTCTGGACATTGAGTAGCTGGATTTACCATAAAAATAGTCAAAGCTTTACAGATACAGGCGGGGGCTAGATGTGCTTATCTATTCAGCACGTACTCTGCCATCACTCGGCTGTCTGTTTACCTTCAGAGGGGTGCTGTGTGGACAATGATTGACCGGGGAACTGGGAAGGTCTAGGAGAAGAAACGGCAGATGATTCCTCTCCACTCTCTGAGGCGCGTCTGTGCTGCTCGGACGATTATTTCTGACTTTGGTCTTCCGCAAGACAGTCTGGAGATCATGATGAAGGCCACCACTGCTGTCCCGCTCCTGCTTTTGCTGCTGCAGGGGAGAGCCACAGCCCAGGAAGGTAGGGGGGGGAAGGCCCCCATAGCTCGGCTTCCTGAACCCTAACCTCCATTACAGTCCACATTGTCATGGCTACCTCGAGAAATGCGATTTAAGTCAGGTTCTTACAGAAGACGCTGCGCATGACGATGGTACGGGGTTCGTTTGGCTCACATTTGTGGTAGCTAATTGGGGGGGGGGGGGGGGTAAATCCTGTACTGCTACCACTGCTCAGAACTATGCAGAGCAACACACCACTTCAGAAAACTGCAAATGTATAGTTTAACTGCTGTTGCATCATTGTTTTTGTTCTCTAGTTCTCTGCTGAAGGTTAAATCCCCGTTTTTCAGGCATGTTGGGTGAAGCAGACTGAGTAGATGCATCTCCGGTTGGGTCAAAGTTATCAGAGGAAGAGAGAGAGAGAGACACCCAGCCACTTTTAAATCAGCACGGCTGGGGTTTAGAGAGCGGGTTATGGACCACAGGCGGGAAACGTGGTCTTTGCTGAAGGGCTAGAGCAGTTTTTAAGAGGACACAGCAGAGAGGTTATCTGTGAATGCAGGTGAATGCAGCAAACACACACACACACAGACAGGCTCATAGCTGGTATATGAGACAGCTGGCACCTCTACCTCTGTACCTGCCTCCCAGACAGGGAGCAGCGGGTGCTGAAGCCCTGGATGACCGGGATAATGGCAGTGACCGTCTTCCTCTTCCTGGTTTTCGTGGTCTTCCTTGTGAAGAAGGCGTGGTGCGGGGACTCCAGGTAACACGCCACGTGGAAGCGTAAGGAAATGTGGTTGCGCACCAAGAAGCCCAGAGCATCTCAATGTTTTACAAGAAGAAAAAAATCACAGCGATGTGCAAGCACAGCTGACTGCGTCATTATGAAGTAGCCAGAGGAAAACTGTAGGATGGATTGTCAACCTGAGGGACAGAGCTGGGGGGGGGGGGGGGGGGCTTAAGGATACAGTTATGATGTCACCCTTCAGGAGAGCAGTGCTAATGTTCATGTGGTTCACATCATCCAGCACCATGAACATCTCCTTGTCAGGAAGCACACGGTTAATATGCTGCCTACTTCTCTTAGTAATGAGGAGGAAGCGGCCCAGGGCAAAGACTACAGCAGGACTAACGACTCCATGTGCAACACGAACCTGAATATGGTCAGGTAAGGCTGCCATAACGACAAAACATTGCGAAATCCGCCATTTTGTTTTGTTTACTTACACTGAAGTACTTCCTGGGTTACTAATGTCTACACAGTGTGTGAATGTGATGACTCAACAAGACCCTAAAGGTCACACAGAGCGCGGATCAGGCGGTGGGCTGCAGGCCTTGTTCTGACACGTGCTTTCTGCATGTCTGTTTTCCAGGAGTGATGAATATGACAATGCCTTTGATAACATAGCTGCAGAGGGGAAGGGAGTGATCATCACCGCCATGTGACACCCAGCCACCAATAGGGGCTTACTGTCCGTCAGCCCACCTGACCACTGTCTCCCAGTGTGTCTCGCTGTCTTTGGTACAAGTGCCGCTACTTAGCATATATCTAACAGTTTTGCCTGGTGCTGGTGGCAGACTGAGGAAGCAGAAATCTGTAGGTTTTGGCAAACAGCGAAACCCCAGCCGAAGACGACTGAAAACCACACCGACGACACAGGAGAGTCACAGCTTAACACAGCTAAAATATCCCTCATCGAATCTCTCGTTCTTTTTAAATGCAGTGTGTTGGTGATCTAATAGCACTGAGTTACTGTTCTTGTGCAATTTTGTCTATTTTTTTATATGTTGAAATTCACTTATTCTATTTCTGTGAGAAAACCAGTCTTTGACCACGGCATTAAAGGTTAAACGCGTGCACACCTCACTTTTGTGCATTTGTTCTTGCGCTTACATTCCACCTCAGAAAAAAAAATCCTGTACCAATAGAAAGGGACATAAGGGTGAATTATTACCCAGATGCTGTGCTGAGTAAAGGAGAATGTTTCTGCTGAGCCTGAGGTTTGAAGGCGTAAACTAGAACTCAGTCCACAGGAGTTAATAACCGACTGACCAACAGCCATGCAATGATTGGACAGTTAATCATTTCAGTGGTGTGATGTATGCTGTGGCCAGAAAAGAGCCTTATGGGATGTATGATTAAACCGCAAAGCTGAGAGTCATGACCACTCCACAGCCGAAGATCACGTGTGCATCGTGTCTTTTATTACAGCGTTAAGTGATTTTAACATTTTCTTTGGATGTGAAGACATTCTACATCGATTGGCCGACAGGTACAAAAAGAGACCCTTCTATGGCACTACAGGGGACAGCACTCCGTCACTGAAAGGTCTGAGAAGCTCTGAATACTGCGTTCTGGGTTAGAGGATTCGGTGCACGGCTCCTAACTTCACCATCGGGCTGGACACACCTACTACTTTTTCTCAACGGACAGAAAGAAAAAGACACAAGCAACAGACATTGTGCTGGACACGAGATCCGACACTCAGCAGTCAAGATGGTGGACGGGTCTCAGGAACGGGCCTGCAGACAACCGGAGGATGCTGGGAAGGGAACCAGCATCTGGACAGAATAAAAACATGACAGGGAAGGCCTAACTAACACAATGCAACTCTGATGTCATTTTCAAGGGACAGACTCCAGGATTGGTTATGAAGAATGCAGTAAGTTACAGGGCTGGTTTCCATAGCAACGCAATAACCAATCAAACTAGAGGCATCAGATAGAGGGGCAGACAGGCCAAATGCTTCAGCACAGCTGGTATGTGTATGACAGTCCCCTGGTACGTGGTAAACATCAGCAGAGCTGGGTGCATTCTGGTAATGCTTGTCCCGGTGTAGTCCGGATCCCAGATCTCAGCTTTCCCAAGGGAAGATGCCTTCTGGGAACCAGACCCTCGAAATCCGAAGCCCATGCAGAACCACAGGCCAGCGACTACAGACAAGGTGGGATGTCATCAGCACCGGAGAGATTCAGGCACGAGAGGGGAGACAAATGGAGGCAGACCGCTGGACACAGCGGGCAAACGTACCAACACAAATGGCATGAGGCATGTGAAAGACGAGGCTTAGCGAAACTGCTACTTGGAATCAATCAGCATTTACTCCATTTTTAATTAAACTCAAGGTTTTTCTATGCTGAATGTTGCTTTAAGGTTCAGGACACGGAACAAGTGGCACCATAGGGAGACCCAATCCTAAAACCTCTGCAGCCTGGCACTCTATTTACCGCACACCGACTTGTCTTCTGGTGAATGAATGTGACGTTGCAGAGGCCAGGCTTCTGCCCAGCCAATCAGAATGCGGCGCTTTGAGAAGAAGCAGCATCTGGATGAGTGTGAGCAGGTTCCTGTCTCCCCCCGGTGATGAAGAGACGAGGGCAGGGAGCATCTCACAAGCTGCTGGAGTCCTGTGCCTTGGTGTCCTCAGTCCCTCGGTGACCACGTGACAGGTTCGGTCCACACTCCGGCGCACCACCCAGGCCTCCAGGCTGCACAGACCTAGGCTGCGTGAGCATTTCAGTGGGCTGGTGATTTTCAGACACACATCTGACAGACCTGGCAGGCCACAGTCCTGACCGCAGGACTGTATGGCACCATGCAGGGTCCTGATCGGATCACCCTCCTCATCCTGACAGCTCTCCTACACTCACGGAGTTAAAAATTGTGATAAAAAAGGGACAAGGACACGTCCTGCACACTCCACAATCCCAATTCAGTGGTACCTTCCGGAGCAACGCATATCCCATAATCCTTCAGGCCAACCTAAGCTCCTCTTTTGGAAGAACAGGTGAAGTGAGAAAACTGGGCCAGGCTCTGCCCATCTTAGAACTCCTCCAGTCCCCGTGCTCTCTCCCTCGCTACCCCACCCCACATCCCCTTCATGGCCCATAGCTCCCAGTCAGTAGGGGTGGGGGAGGGGCGTTAGCTAGGTCAGGACCTCCAGTGTAACTGTCCCTCTCTGGCGCTTCAGCACAGCCACTGCCTGCTCGTGTGTCACCCCATCCAGGCACTCGCCGTTCACGGACAGAATCTGATCCCCTCGCTTTAAGCGCCCATCCATGGCTGCTGCCCCCTGCAGGTGAGACACAGAAATAGCATCACCAAACTGCAAAACGTGGAGGGTAGTTTCCATTGTATGGATTATGTATGGAAAAGAAAAAGGAAAAAAAAAAAACTCGTATAAATTTTCAGAGAGGAACAGAAGAACAAGCTAAATTTAATTAAAATACAGTAGTTGAGTTAGAAAACTTTCTGATTAAATTATACATTTATCTGAAAGAGGACTAATTTAATTTCACATGGACTAATACTTCTTATGCTGTTAATCCCCATCCATATTTTCAACTTTTGCATTGAAAGCATAAGACATTTGTAAATTCCTGTCTTTTCTGCCCAAATGTTCAAATTTGTATTTCAAGTAAAGTGTTTCAAAACTTGAAAGTTGGCTCAATCCAAGCAAAAAACATTATTCTCCAATTATTTATAGAACAAACGGGGAATAATGGCACATTTTATTAAAGATAAGATAACGACAACTACTCAGAAGTGACCACCTGTGACTGCATAACGATTGTACAGTAGATTTTTATATTTAACCACTTGGATCAATGCAATTTTATTTAAATCTTTTGTATTTGATACTTGACATTTAAGAATATCTGACACCCTGATATTTAGGAATTGATATTTATTAAATGTTTGACTCTAAATGGTTTGGTTTACACTGTATAATTGTATAATTGGAGCTCCCTGTCTTAAGGTCATGGGCATTCTCATAAAAACTGACTGGGGAAGGTTGGAGGGTTAGGCGAGAGAGCTTCTCTGCTGTCCTGCCTGCACGAGAACATGGGCTTTAACCCTGTGAGGCAGAGTGAGGCCGCAGTCATGGAGGACACTGTGTGAGCGTGAAGCTTGGGACGAGAGAACTACATGCCTTGGAGAAGACAGTCTTGACGTAGATGGGGAGGTCTCCGTGGGGGGCTTCCATACCCCCCCACAATGCTGAAGCCCAGGCCATCGCAGCCCTTCTCCAGGGTGATGTTTTTGGGCTGTGGTGTCCTGCGGGATTGGGGGGCAGGCACACAGAGCATCAGGGTGGCCGGTGGTACGACGGAGGGGCATCGGTGAGGGGGAGGGGGGGTGGGACACAACACTTACTGGGGCTGGCCTGCCGGGGCTTCCGGCACGCTGGGGGGGGTGGCGCCGCTGGACAAGCTGCCACCTGACTGGCGATGGCACTGATGTTGGTGTCTGCGATGACCTGGGGGCAGAAGTACAGACTGACACGTCACACTCACTGGCTCACGCACACGCAGGGCTGCATGCCCTGCCACACCTCTGCGGCAGCTTCGAACCCAGCACCCAGACAACAGGACCGGCAAGCAGGAGGCTGGAGACAGACTCCTCATTCACACCCCCGTCGTCGTGCAGGAGACACAGCCAACCGTATTTTATGTGTCTGCTGCAGGGACTAAAGAGGTCATGGAAATATTAACAAAAATGAAATTTTACTGCACAGTGGGAGGATTGGAGGTGGAAGAGCAGTGGCAGATCGAGGTCTAATATGGAGTGGCACACAGGCCTGGGGGGCAGGTCAGCCCCCACGGCCATGGCTCTGCCTTATCTGCCTGACACAGCTTCTTCAGGAGGATGCTGTAGACGGGGGCAGCAAGTTATGGCGCTCTGGGAGGGGGGGCAAGTGGGTAGGGACATTCGGATGTAGAGGGGGAACACTGGGGATGCGGATCTCAGTGGGTATAGGCTGCATGGTTTAAGGGTGTCTTTCTCTTAGGGTATATATACATAATGCATGTGTATATGCAGGTATGTGTGTGTGGGATAGTGGGTGTGTGTACATCTCTGTGTGTGATATGGTGTGTATATATCAGGGTGTGTGTATGTATAATATGGTGTGTGTGTGTGTTAATATGGTGTGTATGTATATGGGGTGTGCTTGTGTGATAATGTAGTGTGTATATACACCCTAACAAAGGTATTGGGACACCCCTCTCCATATTATTGAATTCAGGTTTTCCAATCACTTCCATAGTTACAGGTGTATAAACTCAAGCACTTAGGCTTGCGGACTGCTTCTACAAATGTTTGTGAAAGAATGGGTCACTCTCAGGAGCTCAGTGAATTCAAGCATGGTACCATGATAGGATGCCATCTGTGCAATAAGTCTGTGAAATTTCCTCACTTCTAAATATTCCACGGTCAAGTGTTAGTGGTTTTCTAACAAAGTGGAAGCAATTGGGAACGACAGCAACTCAGCCACGAAGTTGTAGGCCATGTAAGATCACACAGCGGGGACAACGCATGCTGAGGTGTACAGTGTGCAGAAGTCGACAACTGTCTGCAGAGTCAGTAGCTACAGACCTCCAAACTTCGTGTGGCCTTCAGATTAGCTCAAGAACAGTGCGCAGAGAACTTCATGGAATGGGTTTCCATGGCTGAGCAGCTTCATCCAAGCCTTACATCACCAAGTGCAATGCAAAGCGTCGGATGCAGTGGTGTAAAGCACACTGCCACTGGACTCTACAGCAGTGAAGATATATTCTCTGGAGTGACCAATCATGCTTCTCTGTCTGGAAATCTGATGGATGAGTCTGGGTTTGCTGGTTGCCAGGAGAACTGTAGTTGCCTGACTGCATTGTGCCAAGTGTAAAGTTTGGTGGAGGGGGGATTATGGTGTGGGGTTGTTTTTCAGGGGTTGGGCTTGGCCCCTTAGTTCCAGTTAAAGGAACTCTTAATGCTGCAACATTCAAAGCCATTTTGGACAATTTCATGCTCCCAACTTTCTGGGAACACTTTGGGGATGGCCCCTTCTTATTCCAACATGACTGCACACAAACGCACAAAACAAGGTCCATAAGGACATGGGTGAGCAAGTCTGGTGTGGAGGAACTTGACTGGCCTGCACAGGGCCCTGACCTCAACCCAACAGAAACACCTTTGAGATGAATTAGAGCGGAGACTGCGAGTCAGGTCTTCTAATCCAACATCAGTGCCTGACCTCACAAATTCTCTCCTGGAAGAATGGTCAAAAATTCCCATAAACACACTCCTAAACCTTGTGGACAGCCTTCCCAGAAGAGTTGAAGCTGTCACGATGAAGGCAGGTGTCCCAATACGTTTGACAATATAGTGTATACTGGGTGTGTGTGTGGGAGATATAGTGTGTGCGTGTAATATATATATATATATATATATATATATATATGAGATATACGTGTGATATGGTGTGTGTGTGTATATATATATACACACACACACACACACACACACACACACACACATATTATATATATATATACACACACACGTACATACATACACACACACAGGGTGTTCGTGTGAAGGGGTGTATATACGGGGTGTGTGTGTGTGATAAGGTGTATATATATATGGGTGAGTTTGAGCACACTGCTCTATCTGCTTGCTGGCGAGCTTGCTTGCCCATGTACATATACACTGTAAGTGTGTGTGTGTGTGTGTGTGTGTGTGTGTGTGTGTTTGTGTTCGCGTGTGTCTGCTAGAGCAGTAAACAGTAATTGGTCTCCTCGGTGCTGTAATCAGCGGCTGGCAGACATGCCCCCCCCGCCCCCCCTCCCGGTTTTAAAGCCTGGCGTACTCCTCCTGGAGCGGCGCTGATAACGGCTCATTTGCATAAACGCGCAGGATTATCTGGCAGCACGCGCCCAACGCAGGCGGCTGCAGGCGGCTGATAGCCGCGCGTCTCAGCGGCGGGTCCTGGCGACGCAGCCCTCACCAAGCAGGCCCATCGAGCGCCGCGGGGACGCGCCCCTACCGCGCACATGCACACGCACGCCGGCCATGGATGGGGGGGGGTAGAAATGCCGAGGCTTGCGGGCGCAGCTATGGCGGGATGAAGAAAGTCCACACACACACACACACACACACACACACACACACACAGAAAATGCTGAAAAACGCACACTGTACTGAATATACACAGGGAAGAACATACACACAGTACTGAACACACATTCATGAACACGCTATACTGAACACACATCTACACACAGTGCTGCTAATTGCTTGGAAGCTGGGAGGACAGGTCAGTTAAGTCGAAAGAGGACTCATTTAGGAGCCTGAATTATGTTGTTTCTGGCTTAGAAATTCAGACAAAACCACGCCATTAAACAGGGAGCTTCTGCTGGTCGCTCTGAGAACCAGGGAGCTCGTAGATTACGACCTGATGGGCTACACACTGGTCTGAAGTCAGCTGAGCCATCCCCTGTGTGTGTGTGTGTGTGTGTGTGTATATCTGAGTGTGAGAGTCTCTTACACTCTGTCAGGGCCTGAGTCATTGTGTGGGTAAGCTGTAGACGGACACGTACAGCAAGTGTGCTTGCGTCTGTATGTGTATGATGGACCAGGGAGTGAGTACGAGCGTCAGTGTGTGTGTGTGTGTGTGTGTATGTGTGTCACATGGATGTGTTACACTTGTGTTAGTATCTGGGGATAAGAGAGAAAGATGGAGAGCATGTTCATGTGGACATGCTGGTCTCGCATGGATCACGGGGTTATAATAACGACACTCCTGTGCCCCCTCCCCCGGCCCATCCCGTCCCGGAACCTCACTTTCAGGCTGATGCTGCCAAAGGAATTCTTCAGCATGTTGACCACCTCGCCGTGCGACAGGCCCTCCACCGCCTGTCCGTTGATGCTCACAATCCGGTCGCCCACCTGTGGGGGCAGGGCCACGAAGCATTGGATCATTGTGCAGGAGCACAGCCATGGCGACCGGTCACTCTCTCTCGATTGGCCAAAGCGGCAGGAGGAACAGCCTATCTGAGCGAGGGAGAGGGGGATGCAGCAAAACATCTGGACCAGAAGACCTGCACCCTCAGCACGCGTCTAGAGACCCAGAATACGGCCTTACATGGAGCAGATTTACAGAGAGATGAGTATAATGTGATACCGCTGAGTCCTCCATCAGATGATGGAGAAAGGAAAGGAAGAAGGTGAGGAAGAGGAGGATAGAGGAGAGACAGCAGGATAGGGAGGACAGAGAGGATGAAGGAGATGAGATGAGGAAGAGCAAGGAAACAGGGCAGAGGGAAGGGGGTCAGCAGCCCACCTTGAGTTTGTGTGTCCGAGCTGCCATGCCGTTGGCCTGGATCATGGCGATGAAGATGGGAATGTCGCCCAGGGGGCTGCCCTTACCCCCGGCAATGCTGATGCCCAGGGCGTCCGCAGGGCCCTTCAAGGAGAGAAGGGGGGGCAGGGACAGGACTGAGCACTGGAGGGCAGGCTCATACTGCTTACACGCACACGCACGCAGAGACACACGCACGCAGAGACACACGCACGCAGAGACACACACACGCACGCAGAGACACACGCACGCAGAGACACACACACGCACGCAGAGACACACGCACGCAGAGACACACGCACGCAGAGACACACGCACGCAGAGACACACGCACGCAGAGACACACAAACACGCAGTACAATCCTGATGGAAACAAAGAGCATCGGTGGGTCCTGATGGGACCGTAAACGGAAGAGGAGGTTCGGACAGCATTATCACACCACTCCGACACTGGCATCAGGACAGAGGCGATAAGTGCTCCTGGTACCCGTGTAATCTCTACGGTGCGCATCCCCACGTCGCCTCCTACAGGGACACAGAGAGACGACAAGCTGTCAGCACATCCCCGGCTCACACCCAGGCCCGTCTCTGCTCCTCTACACCGCTTTCATTGTCCCCCCTTCCTCATTAACCCACAGGTACGTATGGGTTAAGTGCAGGATATCCCACATAATCTCACTGCAGATTTGTAGAGCACCACTGTCCCCATAACAGGGAGGTCAGCGCCATGGGCTGGAGCAGAATTTCCCAATCCGCTCATCGGGGACCTGCAGACAGTCCATGTTTTTACTCCCTTCCAGCTCCTGGTAATGTGTACTGTCTGGCAGGGAGCTGGGAGGGAGCAAAAATGTGGACTCGCTGTGGGTTCACAAGGACTGGATTGGGAAATACTGCACTGGAGGGACAGATCCAGAGGGTGGCTACAGCGGGGGGGTGGGGGCTGTCTCATACCTGGGCTCTTGACGGCAGAATCGACCGCAAGCTTCCGAACACTGTTGGTGAAATGGGAGGTGGGGGGGGTTGGCAGTCGGCGGCAGGGACCCGGTGCCGGAGCCATTGGTGCTGCCGTGGCTCATCTGGAGGTGGGGGGGGGGGGCAGGATGCAGGCTAAACAACACAGGGGGGTCTGCCAGCACTCATTTGACTTTCATGTCACCCAGCCCCACTTTCCAGAGCTCAAACAGGTCACAGTCTCTATTTAAAGACTGAAAAATAGTGAAAGGCGTGCACACACACACACACACACACACACACACACACACACACACACACACACACACACACACACCTGACTACGCACCTGGCTCCCCTGCGAGTTGTGGCGGGACGACACCCAGGAGGCGGCCTTCAGCCGGCCGAGCTCTAAGAGGACCAAGCCCTTGGCGCACTGGAGGGTGGGGGAGGAACAGCGGGTCAGGAATGGCAGCTCACAGCACACGAAGCGTCCCCGAGCGGGACATTATCACCGCGGCCATCGGCGGGCTGGCCTCATGCGTGTTTCCTGCCCCGCCAGGAGGCCCGAGTGCTCCATCACACTCACAGTAAGGTGCCAAGACTGGCCTACATAGACGCGGCTGCCGATGTGTGTGTGTGTGTGTGTGTGTGTGTGTGTTAAAGGCCCCGTACAGTCTGCCAAAGACTCTGCTATGACACTGTGCTGGTATCCCGTAACCAGACCAGCGCCACCAACCACTCAACCAGTCAGTAACTGGGTCCTTTTCAGCAGCACCTAGCAAACCCCTCACTGAGGAAACTAGCAGCATCGTGATTGAATAAAGCAAGCTGCATTTCAGTAAGACTGCGTGTTAATGGCGGAAGAATCCACATCATAACACAGTCTCTCCTAATGGGCTCCCGACCACAGCCCACCCCTCTGAACCTGAGTGGTGGCACGTTCCTGCCCTCGCACTAACTCACACGCATCATTTCAGTACTGATGGATGGATGTCAGACAGATTTAAAATGACAGTGTTTCAGAATTAGATTTTAAAAAGTTACACGTGTGTGTGAGAGAGGCAGGGCGTGGAATTAACTGCTGGGGGTTTGAAGGCATCAAGGTTCAGTGGCGTGTCACCCATAACAGGAAATTGGATTAAAACTGAGCTGGGGGGTGAGAGATAGATGAAACCGCCCCCGAATCTGAAATTACTCACCTGACTCTGAGGTTAACTGCTCAAATGGAATGTGTGACATTGCGCATCTTCATTCTTTCATTTTCATTTCATTTTTCCATCTTTATACTACTGGGGCTTCCATTGCGCAAGTTTGTTTAATACATTTTACAAAGAAGTGCATTAATTAGGCTGTGCCACCTCTCTGCTGCAGACTGTCAGGCTAAAGACTCAGTGAGGGAAGTGATTAATATTCATGAGGTTTTCATATGTTAATTCAGACTTCCTTTTACAAAGAACTGATATGGTATATCCTCTCAAACATAGCCGCCATTTCTATAAGCAGCCTACAGTGCCGCCTTGTGGCAGACACAGAGAACAGCAGGAGACCTGCCACTGGCAAATCATTCTGCGCCGCAGAAGGCCCCACTCGCGCCTAATAAGTGCTCCCCCCACTACCTTCACCTTAAGGATGGCCGCCACGGTTTCCTGTGAGGCCTGCCTCATGTCCTCCCCGTTGACGGACAGAATCTGGTCCCCCTGCATGAGCCGACCATCCAGGTCGGCCGCCCCACCCTTGACCACGTCTGAGATGAACACGCCGGGTACCATTGCTGAGGGGGCCATGTGGACGAGGAGGGAGGAAGATAGTGAGGAGCGAGAAGGAGAAAAGCAAGATAAATAAAATGGTCAGAGGATGTGAAAGAAGTTGCTGCTCTTCAGAACAATTACACTGATCAACCAGCCTAAAATACCACACAACAAAAGTGAGACTACAGCAGCAGGTTAGTTATCCATTCATTTTTCCTACACACAGCAATCAGACAGGCAGGGCCTTGCACAAGGGCCTGACAATTTACTCACCAGACATGGGATTCAAACCCACAACCTTCTGGACAAAAGTACAAATTCTATGCCTACACACCACTCACAAAAGCCCGCATTCACACAGACTCCCAAAGCACTGTAAGGCTACATGCTAACAGTGTTTTTGCTAACTGTAGACGGGACAGTGTCCCCGTTACCGCTTGCCGACGATGCTGAGGCCCAAGCCGCGGCCGGTTTTCTTCTGCAGCTCTACGCGGAACACGTCCAGGTTCTCCTCATCACGGTACTGGTTCTCATCTCGCAGCACCATCAGGCGCACTTTGGCCGGGGTCTGCCTCAGCACCGTGATGGCATCCTCATGTGCAGCGCCACGCAGGTCCACGCCATTCACCTGCAACGTGCACGCTTGCCATTGCTGTATGCTTTCAGGGGGGTGCAAAGGGCCAGAGCGCATTGCCAACCTCGGCCACTAGATGGCAACATCACGTCAGCTAGGGACGCACAAACACAGCATTTCCTTAGGACAACTACAGTGCAACGCCGGCCTATTTTCCCCTCTGGCGATCAGGTTACAGAGCTGTCAGGCAGATAATGTGGGGCTTTGGTGCCCAGGTGAGCGTGCTGTATGGAGGCGAGGCCGTAAACTCACCTCCAGGATCTGATCTCCAGCCCAGAGCCGGCCGTCTCGAGCTGCCGCCCCCTCTTCGTACACCTCATGGATCACAATGGCATCCTGGCAGTGTGAGAGAGGCAGAAAGGCATGATGCCCGAGAGCCCCTACTGGCTAAGGTCCCTCATTTCTGTTAACACCCTGAAACGGTTTTTCCTTAAATAACAGTGAGCAGGAAGCGCAGCAGCCCTGAAGCACAGCAGAGGGCGCCGCAGAGCAGGACGCGGCGTTCCAGTGGGAATGCCAGCAGCCGGGCTTATTCCCAGGGAGCTCTCGGCATGTAGCGTCGCTCCAAAGGCCCCAAACGTCCACATTCATCGAAGCCCTCATCCATCTCCGGCTTCTCCATCATGACCCTCCGTTTCTTTGCGTTAATTAGAAAAGGCCCGATTCAATTTGAAGCGGCTGTTGCTTTCAGTGGCTGCCGGCCGTGACAGCGGCTGCGAGACGACGCTGTTGACGAGGGCTTCATAGGGATGAAATTGGTTTGGGTGTAGCACCCTCAACCAGAAGATGAGAAATTAGGGTCTCAATCTGAAATGGGGCAGGGGGGGAGGGAGGAGTGGGGGGACTGTGATGGTCAGGATAGGCTGAAGGCAGACGCCTGTCCACAGCTACAACCCCCCCCAGGCGAGCTTTTGCTGGAAGGGGGGGGGATGCCTTAGAAACCACACTTCTATTCCATTTATACATCATTCTCAGGTAAATGTGCTTAGTTTGGGTTCCAGCTTGCAATTCCTCTTCCTAATGGTCAATATCCCGACACTATCCTACGTCCATTGATTTTGGTTAATATTTACACCCTCGTTACGCTGGACGCTCATGTGGGGGTGCTCCTGCTGCCCCAGTCCTGCCTACACTGAAAAAGCACCTCCCACCTCCCAACCCCTCCCCCCCCTTCCGGCATTACGGCCCATAATCTCAGACAGCAAAGGACAGAGTAGAGCGCCAACCCTGGCATGGCCCCCCCCACCATCCTGCATCCCAAGACAGGAAGCCTGCATCCGCTTTCGTCTGGCTAGGAAGCCTGGTCGTTTATTTCAGAGCATGCAGGGAGGTCTGCTCAGGCTGTCACCCTCACACTGACGATCACTGCTGCTAATTTCAGTCCTTTCTCCACAAGTCTACGGAGGTGTACACGCGCCCTGGGGGGGGGGGGGGGGGGGGCCCTGGGGCTGGCATCACTAACTGATTCATCAGTGAAATGGCCCTGTTGAAGATGACAAACCCTAATACTTGCAAAGATAAGTGGAGGGAAAAAAAATATGTATAAGAGCCCAACCAGGGGCCACTACCAGGCAGGGCTGTGTTCCCACACCCTGATGGTGTCGGCAAGCTGTTGGTCAGCTCAGTGCAGCTTTATGAAGCTACTTCAGCAGGTTCATACTAACCCTGCGAGCCACTGTTTACACAGCCAGCCGGTACTGTGACCGACAGCGGGTGCAAATGCTGAGATGAGAGGTTAATATGACCAGCTAGTACCAAGACTGTACAGAGACATACAGTAAGCTGTTGGGCTTCGACATCTGCAAGGGAGGAGGAGCGGTTTGGGAAGGGGAGCAAAGGCTTTGCTCACCAGCTGTGTGTCCCGCCCGCCCACGATGCTGAGCCCCAGTCCCGAGCGTCCCTTGGAGATCTCAATGACCGTCTCCTGACCGGGGACAATGGGACAAGTGGCTGGATCTGGAGACAGAGGAAGACAGAGGAGAAATCATGAGCGCTAACTGTGGACGGTCCCTCTGCCAGCGAGACTGGGCGGGGCAGGGCCGTACCTGGACTGCAGTACTCAGGGTCAGGACTGGCACTGGGTGGGGCAGGAGCTGCAAAGGGGGATGTGGGCTTGTCTAAGGGCAGCATGTTGAGGCTCTTAGAGAGTTTAGGGAGACTGGAGACCTGGAAGAACAAAGCAGACGGTCCTGATGAGGAGAACAAGGCCAGGTCGGTCAGGGTGGGCGGGACCAATGTCACACTGTCAATCATAACCTGGTTTCACCCAACAGAAACCGAGGCAACAAAAAGGAAGCAGCTTAAGCTGACTGGTTACTGAGCACTACATGATGCTCCCATCCCCAGGGCGCCTTCCCGCCATGACGCTCACCTTAGAGGCCGATTCGCTCTCGCTGAGGGTCCTACGGGCTGTGTCCCCAAAGGAGGATTCCATGCCCCCCACAGGCTCCAAGGCGGCCACCTCCTGTAGAAGAGAGGGTGGGGTCACTGCTCTGGACAATAAAATAACACCCAGCTAAAGAGAGGGCAGCCCTGGACGTGGTCTCTTCTCATGAGACCCCTGGGCAAAGGCTCACCTTGGCCGCAGGGGTCTCGGGGCGGTCTGTGCCGAGGGCCAGGCTGTCAACTGCCAAAGGCGTGTCCTCGAGGGACACGGCATTCTGGTAGGGCTACAGAGAATAACAGACAGATGGATCGACGGGGCTGGAACACTGCATATATTCAACATGTGCCATTCAGTTGCACCAGTGTTTTCCACTCCGGTCCTTGGGGATCCGCAGACAGTCCATGTTTTTGCTCCCTCCTAGCTCCTGACATCCACGTTTTTGCTGTTGGGAGCAAAAACATGGACTGTCTGTGGATCCCCACCGACCGGAGTGGAAAAAACTGGGTTATACTGTTGGTTTGCACAATGAATGGAATGAATATATTTATTGACAAGGGTGGAACCTAAATTCTCAAGCAAATGTTCAACATGGAAAACGTTATGCTGATTGTGGCTGTGAGTTGGTTACGGCAGAAGTGCACCCAAAACTGAGGAGTGCATTGAACTGTGAATTTTGAGTACTGTTGCACCCAAAATAAATAGATAAGATTATGGAGAGATAAGACAAAATATATAGATTAGATAGACAGAGAAATTAGAGAAAGATAATAAGGAAAGACAGGCAGGCAGGCAGGCAGGCAGGCAGGCAGGCAGACAGGCAGGCAGACAGGCAGGCAGGCAGGCAGGCAGACAGACAGGCAGGCAGACAGGCAGACAGGCAGGCAGGCAGGCAGACAGGCAGGCAGACAGGCAGGCAGGCAGGCAGGCAGGCAGGCAGGCAGGCAGGCAGACAGGCAGGCAGACAGGCAGGCAGACAGGCAGGCAGGCAGACAGGCAGGCGTCATCAGTCTCCGGGGGAACATGGGGACACACGGAACAGGACTGCACATCCTCTCCATCGTTCAGGCCACTTGCAGCCCCCTCAGTGAACACAGCATGGAAATGTGAGACGTGTCGATTTGTGACCCGCGGTATCGACCCGTTTTCATGGTGACGGTAGCCTGGAGGAACCGCAGGTCTCTGCAGGGAGGTGGGGGGGAGACACGGCTCACCTCAGGCGGCACGATGGGCGGCGGCGGGGCTGGGAAGGGCGGCACGGCCATCTGGTTGATCGCATCCTCGTTCCTGCAGGGAAAGAGGACAATATGCACCGTATATACACTCATCGGGGGGGAGGGAAGAGAGGAGGAGGGGGGCGAGAGCGACCTTCACTGCAGGGAAAAGTAGCAGAGAAACCAACAGCGGAATAACATCCTCTGGAGATGTATGGTACGCCGACACCTAAACATGCCTCACAGCATCACCATGATAATGTTATTAATAACGACAGTACAGGTTCCTATTCAAAGCAGCCGGCGGTATGAGAATGAGAGGCCCTGATAGCATCCCCGTCTCGGAAGTGGAAGAGGACGTGGAGCCCCATCTGCTGATGCAGGGGCTCCCACGCTCTCCACTCTCTAACAGATGTTCGGGCGCTAATGCAGGGGACCCGACACGTGGCCCCGTGCTGCATTCAGAACTCATCAGGGAGGACGTCCAAACATGTGAGGTGGCGCTGAGAAGGGGTGCCAGGGGGACCGGGGGGGGGGGGGGGGCATGTGCCAGCTGCATGTCAGAGCCACGCCGGTGCCCCTAAGCAGTCAAGCAGAGCCAATTACACAGGGCCATGCGCACAAGGGTCGCTGCCTGCAGGGTGGCACCAGGGAGTCATGCGACTGGTCGCATGAAAAGGCAGATGGATTTGAAGTAGGGATCAGCGAGGTGTGATTAAAATAAACATCAGAATGGGGGCAAACTGGGGTGCAAACGGGTCAAAGGTTGAGATCTGCACAATCCGAGGGCTGGCATCGAGGCACGAGCAGCACAGACAGAGCCGGTGAGGTGCTGTGTCCTGGGGACGCGGAACTGGGAGAGTGCTCAGGAGGAGAGCGCTGCTCAGGACAGGCGGCGTGGCACCTTTCCTTACCGTATCCTGAGCACCATTTACTTCCTCTTAAATTGTATTTCATCCATCATTTTAAAAATGGCAGAACATAGAGGCTGGGCACCATATAAAACCACACAGACCTGAAACTGCAGGGATCTGCCCCCATAAGGACAGAATAACAGAGGATGGAGAGGCAGAGCGCATCACCTCAGACCGCAAAGGACAGAGCAAAGCTCCAACACTGGAATGACACCCGGCATCCTGTCGTCTTGCATCCCAAGATGGGAAGCCTCTCAGCAGGCTGGAAATCCACTTCAGCCCACTCAATGACTGAATTTCAATTACAGCTAATGTGTTTTTTTTTTTTTTTGTATCATGGTGGAGGAAGAGAGGGGCAGAGGATTTACTGACCCATCAGCCTGCAGCTTACACTGATAAACAAACAGCAGCCGGGAGGACGCCGCACGCTCGGCACCGGCGAGAGCCCAGCTCCACGCAGGACGTGGACCACTGCAGGCAGCCAGTGTGCCTGCACCCATGGTAACTACTGTCACCATGGGAATAAGACAGAACCCCACCAATCAGTGTTTCGATGGGTGATCTTTGGCCCTTGCATGTGATTTATGATAACGATTGGTGCCAGTGGCATTGCTTACAGGAACGCAGAGACGGTCCACACTTACGAATGTCATTCTGAAAACATTCTGAATAGGGTTTAATCTAACTTTTCTTCACGTGATTCCACAGGACCCGTGCTGCATTCCTCAGAGCAAGACACCATAAAACAGTAGTGGGTATGAACTGAGAGCAGGCAGCATAAATAATGTGATTCTACATGAATCACTGTTGGGAGTTGAGAGTTGGTCCCAGGTTTATAGCACGCCCGCTTCCTTGTGAAGGAGTCCTTTAAAGCATCTCCTCATAGACCCTGACAGATCCACTTCTTTTGCTGCGTTCCATTTGTCCTCGGAACTCGGATTCCGGTTTTTGAAGCCGGAAGTGACGACCTGCGCGCTCCCGTTTCTCGGAGCAGTACCGAGGACCCCGAGTTCAGAATTCAAGATGGCTGCACCCTTAATCAACAGAAGTGAAAGTTGTAGTTTTGTACTGTTTAAGCACTACTCCTTTGTGGCTCATTAAATCGGTCGCACACACACACTATACCGTCCATCTTATCTGTGGACGTGTTGCTACGGAGTTTTATACGTAAAGCAAGCTGTGCATAATGGCTGTAATGTGTTAACTGATATAGCTAACAATGCTAACAATTAACCGGAATAGAACTGAATTTCATGATTAGTCGGACTATTTGTCGGATTTAAGGTAGTTCGGACTAGTTGTAAGTGAACGAAGATAATGGCCATTTAAACTGAGGTACCTTAAATCTGACAAGTTGTCCGGCTAAGCAAAAAATCTTGCTTTTTCATATGGGTCCATGGTTTTGCTTTCTGCGGCAAATGGAACGCATCCGACTCGGTTTTCACAAGTTTTTAGCGATTGTGACGTAATCTCGGAATGCGAAAATCGGATCCCAAGGAAAATGGAACGCACCAAAATCGACGATGGATTTAATGGGGCCTCCCTTTCCCACACAATGTGATTACACAGAACCTCATTTCACCAAAAAGTCTAGTGGAGGACAGGACTGGAGACCACAGCCGTGGGAGCTCACAGCCACGGGGTCCTGGTGTCACACTCACTGGCATTTACATCACAGGTATGTAAAGCAGACAGTGGAGTAGTTCTCTCACTGTGTTTGCTTTGGGGTGTGTGCTGATGAGTGTGTTGCTAAGTTACGCCCCTAGCCAATATGGGTAAATAGATCACACCATTACTTTGGAACCTTTGAGCTGGATCACCCCTGACAGATACATGGGTGTGCACTGATCTGGACTAACAGGCCTGGGTCCAACCAGACCTCTCACAAGGAACAATTTGCAACACGATCAAACAAAACACGTAGCAGCCCTGGCAGTTTACAAGAAATCACAGAGGGACACATCACTGCAGAGGGCACAGCAAAGGGAGACACAGCACAGTAAATTAAATATATCACAGCAAGGACAACATCACTGCAACGACACTGCACAGAAAAACACAGTACAGCAGAGGGAAATAATTCTGCACAGGGCGCTGCACAGGGAAACATCACGACAAGCGAAACACAGCAAAGGAGAGAGAAATGTACAGGGAAACACAGCACAGTAGCAGGCACTGCACAGGAACACATAGTACAACAGAGCGAAACAGCACTGCTAGGGCACTGCACAGAAAAACACAGTACAGCAGAGGGAAACAGATCTGCACAGGTCGCCCCACAGGGAAACAGCACAAAAACTGACACATGGCACAGAAGAGGGAAACAGAACTGCAAAGGGAACCGCACAGGGAAACATAGCACAGCAGAGGGCATACCAAAGAAAGACACAGCACTGCACAGGGCACCGCACAGGGAAACATAGCACAGCAGAGGGCATACCAAAGAAAGACACAGCACTGCACAGGGCACCGCACAGGGAAACACAGCACAGCAGAGAGCATACCAAAGAAAGACACAGCACTGCACAGGGCACCACACAGGGAAACACAGAACAACAAGGGAAACAGCACACCACAGGGAAACAGCACAGCAACCAACACATGGCACAGAAGAGGGAAACAGCACTGCAAAGGGAACCGCACAGGGAAACACAGCACAGCAAGGGAAACAATTACTACAAAGGAAAGGATCACTGCAGAGGGCACCGCACAAGGAAGCATAGCACAGCAGAGGGCATACTAGAGAAAGACACAGCACCGCACAGGGCACCGCACAGGGCACCGCACAGGGCACCGCACAGGGAAACAGAACAGCAAGAAGAAACACAGCACAGCAAGGGCGCGGCAGAGTGAAACACAGCAAAACAAGGGACACACAGCACAGCAGAGGGAAACAGCACTGCACAGGGCATCACACAGGGAAACACAGCACAGCAAGGAAAATATCACTGCAGAGACCCTACACAGGGAAATACAGCACAGCAGAGGGAAACAGAACTGCAAAGGGAAACAACTTACAGTAGCACAGGGCACCGCACAGAGTAACACAGCTCAGCACTGGGAAACAACATTCCACAGGGAATCAGCACAACCTTGTCTATAGAAGTTTGCATTTCTTATGTGAAAAAAAAAAAAACTCGTCACTACCGCTGTCTTATTTCCTTAAAATGTGGCAGGCACTTTTGTTAAGGTTTAGTAATTCATTACAGAGGGAATCTAGGTAGGCCACGATCTCCTTGGCGACCGGGCTGGAAATAACTAATCATGGGGAACAGGGTGGTGGGGTCTCATCTGGCCTGTGTCCCGCGTCCCGGACAGACGGGCCGTGGGTAAAAACAAGGCACTCCAAGGGCCGCAGATGAACGGCCGATCCAGGGCATGCCGTCGATGACAAAGTGTACGGCTCTCTGATGCGACAGGGGAGCTCTGGGACAACTCAGCGTCTCGTCGAGGGGGAAGCTCACCTGATGAGGATGATCCTGACCCGGGAAGGAGCACTCTTAATGATCGCCGAGGCATTCTGGTGACTCCTGCCATACAGAACCTGGTCGTTAATCTTAAACGAGAGGAAAGAAAAAGAGTTTAACACATGAGTCCTGATGATGTCATAAGCACATTCATCATCACCATCACCATGTAGCACTGTCCCAGTTCAGGTCACAAGCTGGACAGGATTCAGGTGCAAACTGCCACCATAAAGATAATGATGCGACCGACCTTTAAAGGGCACAGGAAAGCATGTGAGGCAGACAGTGTTATTTTCCGCTACATATCCCGCATTAATGGGAGGTCATAGTGACACAGCAAAGCAAAGGTGGGTATTTCCACCTAAATGATGCGACTGGTAAACAGACCTTCCCAGCGGATACCTTTGGATTAGTTTAACCACGGAGAGCCCTTCTGAAATGCACAGAGGGAAATGCGTCTCCCTGCGGGGGAAGCGAGAGTGCTGTCCATCATTAATATTAAGCGGGAGACGCTGCTCCTCCGGGGCCCGGAGGCATGACTAGGTTGATGGAACTGAGGGAAAGGCCTTATTTTGCTGGACCCAGACAGTGAGGCAGAGGGGGGTGGGGGGGGGGGGGGCTTACCTCCAGCAGCTCGTCCCCAATGCGAATGCGGCCATCGCGGGCCGCCGCCCCCCCGGGCGCGATGCCCACCACAAAGATACTCATGCAGGAGCGGTCGCGGTTTCCTGCCAGGCTCAGGCCCAGACCCTGCCGCTCCTTGTCCAGCTCCACCAGCAGCAGCTCCCCGGGCAGCTCGCCGTATCTCTGCCTGATTCGCTCTGCGGAGGCGAAAGAGAGGATGCGTTTACACCGGAGCCATCCTGGGTCAGGCCCGCCACCCCCCGCCCGCCCCA
Organism: Brienomyrus brachyistius; assembly: GCF_023856365.1. Classification (NCBI taxonomy): domain Eukaryota; kingdom Metazoa; phylum Chordata; class Actinopteri; order Osteoglossiformes; family Mormyridae; genus Brienomyrus; species Brienomyrus brachyistius. The sequence goes on along the minus strand of NC_064547.1, from coordinate 22,515,165 downwards.
GAATGTGTGACGTGTGTTTAACACAGAAATCACCACTGATTTTTGGGAAGACAAATTCATAGAGCAGGCAGCCGGCAAGTTCTGGTGCGCCACAAGCAGAGTGTAATGTTCTGCTGCCCATGATTCAGTGCTTCCAGTGCCCTGAAGGCTTTGAAAGGGTGCACAGGTCACAGAGCTCTCCGGACGGCAGGCACACTTTTGGGGACTGGTTGACTTTTTTTGGTTTTTGTGCTGCTTGCCATCAGAACTCTGTGTCTCAACCTTAGGATGGCGGGACTCAAGGGAGGGGAGGGGAAGCAGATATGAGCAGCTGACAGACAGAGAGACCTCCCCTCCTCAGTCTTCAGCTCCCCTCTTACCCCACTGCCCCCTACCTGCAGCCTGAGGGGCCTGTCGTCATGGAAACCAGCACCACGCAGCGTTTCACATTAAATCTTAAAGAGCTTCTTTCCCCTGCTAGACTTAAGCTAAAGGTCTCACACCCTCCAGGCAGACCCTCCCTGCAAATCCCCTCCCCCCCCACCCCGCTAACCCGGCACAGACAGAAGCTCATCTGACAACTGCATTTAAAGTGACAGCCGCATCAGTTCAGCAGGAACCTGCGAGATTGTTTCATTAAGGAAAGACTGTTGGGGGGGGGGGGGGGGGGGGGGGGGGGGGTCGCGGGCGGGACAATGCGCTTCACTGAGAGCTGAGCTTCCATGCACACAGTCGTTTAAACACCACCTGTGAAAGCGAGCCTGCTTTGCAGAGGGGGGACCCTGCCTCTCCTGTTTCAATATTCAATTTATTTTTACGGCAGGGAAGCTATTAATTCTGCAGCGATGCAGGGAGGAAATTAAAAGCCCTAAGAAACATATAAATTCAGGTGGATAAACCCGTGGCTTCATCTCCCCTGGGGCTGGCCTCACGCACTTGGGGATGGCTGGGGACAGCAATCTGCTCCCACGTGATTAAACCCCATCTCCCCAGGGCTGGCCTCGCGTGCTCAGGGATTGCTCGGGGATGGCTGGGGATGGCAATCTGCTCCCACGTGATTAAACCCCATCGCCCCAGGGCTGGCCCCGCGCGCTCGGGGACAGCAATCTGCTCCCACGTGATTAAACCCCATCTCCCCAGGGCTGGCCTCGCGTGCTCGGGGATGGCTGGGGATGGCTGGGGATGGCAATCTGCTCCCACGTGATTAAACCCCATCGCCCCAAGGCTGGCCCCACGCGCTCGGGGATGGCTCGGGGATGGCTGGGGATGGCAATCTGCTCCCACGTGATTAAACCCCATCTCCCCGGGGCTGGCCCCGCGCGCTCGGGGATGGCTGGGGATGGCAATCTGCTCCCACGTGATTAAACCCCATCTCCCCAGGGCTGGCCTCGCATGCTCAGGGATTGCTCGGGGATGGCTGGGGATGGCAATCTGCTCCCACGTGATTAAACCCCATCGCCCCAAGGCTGGCCCCACGCGCTCGGGGATGGCAATCTGCTCCCACGTGATTAAACCCCATCGCCCCAGGGCTGGCCCCGCGCGCTCGGGGATGGCTGGGGATGGCAATCTGCTCCCACGTGATTAAACCCCATCTCCCCAGGGCTGGCCCCGCGCGCTCGGGGATGGCAATCTGCTCCCACGTGATTAAACCCCATCTCCCCGGGGCTGGACCCGTGCGCTCGGGGATGGCTGGAGACGGCAATCTGCTCCCACACAACCCCCTTCCTAGGACTAATCTGCAAGTTCAGAAACTGCAATCCCCCCTTTCTGCTGCTGCCCCACTAAATACATGAAAGGTCACAGAACAGTAAAACACATATACTGGTGGGGGGGGTGGTTGTGGTACTGCTTGGAAGCATGTTTTAAGGATGACCTGAAAGAAACCAGAGCAGCTCTCGGGAGGAACCGCTCTCCATGACAATTACCCAGAAACGCTCAGGTAAAAATACTCAGGAACAACAACAGGTTCACTGCTCTGGGGGGGAAATGAGCCACTGGATGTGACAGCAAAGGGACCGGCGAATTATAATGATGCACACACACACGCACACGCACACGCACACGCACACGCACACACACACGCACACACACAGTCCACCAGGCTTTGTTTTAATACATTGGAGTGAGAATGAGGTCTAATTATAAAATGCAGTTTTTTCTCCCACAACATGTCATTATCTTAGCAGCAATTATGTATGCATATTCAAATATCATTATCATAGAAACATAGAAGTGTAACTCAGAGCTGGTTAAGCTGCGCTTAGTCCTGCTTTCCTGTTTCCGGAACTGGCTGCAGACAGACACGCACACAGCATGTCTGCTTTTCTAAGCCACCGTATCTTTCGACGGACGAAGGCCCAACGTTTCAGTATCAACCAGAAAACAGGCGAGCACAGAGGGAAGCATGGAAATCGAAAGACAATTTAATGAAAGACATAAAAAGACCCGTGGGAGCTTAAATCATCGGGCAAGAGGAGGGGATCCATGAAGCCTGGACTGGCTGCACCAGGTGAGAGAGGAACGAAGCTGCAGGTCCACCAATCAAAGTGGGCTACAGTTCTGAGTGAGCTGAGGGTCGGCGAGTAGAGACTGACAGTTCCTGAAAGGACCCCATTAATTATACATACTGCTCTGGGAGCACCTCTGCCCAGGAAGTGCAGGTACAGTCGCCCCTGGCAGTATTTCCCTAAGCTCCAAGGGTCAATATGTGGCACTGATGAGTTCAGAAGGATTCTAAAGAATGTGACCCTTGCTCTGTGCTGATGGTTTTAAGGGTGTGAGACTACAGGATGTCTGCCCACACTGGCTCCATAGCAAGTTTCCTGTTAGCTGGAAAAAGGCTCATTTAGCAGAATGGACCATTATTAAATGGAGGAATCGGCTGGACAAAGAGACTCGCAATGAATATCAGTTTAACCGCGTCCATGTGGACAGCTCTCACTATACATCACACCTCCAGCCTTGTTCCGCCTGAAACTAGGGCACTGACAAGCACCTTCTTCCCATGAGCCTCAGCAGTGGAAAATGGGTCTCCAGGTGTGACTTAGCCCACGGACGCTTGCATCCTGGCAAAATCGGCTTTGGAAAGTATGTTACAGTGGCTCCTTTTCAAAGCTGCTGGCTTCTATTGATCTCCCGCAGCTGTGGTGTTGAAGTGCAACGTTCCTCCATGAAGTATTGACCCCGTTTTGGCAGAACACAAGGACACCATGTCACAGTGGAGCTTTTAAAGGTGTTTATCCCCTTGCTCTCCATTTACAGTCAGGCTACAATGACTTTAGACCAGCTTCTCAGACTAGGAGTTGACTGGCAAACTACTGACAAATTTAAAAAATTATCACAGCTGCACTCCTGTGTGATGAACACAGATGTGAGTCCAAAGACAAAGGGTAACGGTCCATAGCAGGTTCTAGTCACTCCGAGGGCAATGATCCATAGGTCTCAGTCACTCTGAGGGTAACAGTATGTAGGAGCTCCTTGTCACTCCCATGGAAACGGTCCATAGGAGGTCCTCATCACTCTCTTGGTAACGGTCTGTAGGGGCTCCCAATCATTCCACGAGCAATGATCCAATAGAAGCTCCCCATTACTCTCAGGGTAATAGTCCTTAGAAGTTCCTTGTCACTCGGAGGGTAACAGTCTGCACTAACCTGTTTCTGAGCAGTGGGAACTTTTCCATGACTGGAAGGCAGATTTTTGCCTACATCTGGTAAATATGACAATCATGCACTGTGTTGCTAGCACATCTGGGAATTTTCTGATGCGCACACAGTGAAAATCTGAATACCCCATGACCACCGGCTAAGGAATCCTGAGAATGACATCCTTTGATCTTTGATTTATTCACACACCTAGAAATCTGCTGGCACTCGAAGCAGCTTCACAATGACAGAGGAGGAACACTGCTCCTGTATTCTCTTGGGAAGGAGAGCCTAACTCCGCCTTCAGAGACCAGGATGAGAACCGATGTCACTTTAATGAACCCGTCATCCAGCACCCCACAGAAGCAGGCCATTTCAGCACAGGGAGCCAGAGCTGACAAAGCAGCAGTAAATTGGTCCATGCTAGAACCTGCTGTTTGGTCCGCTAAGTGTCGGGGAACATGTGGCCCCCTGGCAGCGCCAAGGTGGTGCAAAGGGCACCGGGGCCCACTGCAGCACCTGACGACGCCAGTGATAGGGGCTATGATCATTGCACTACTGTCCCCGGATCACATGGGTCCAGAACTAGTTCTGAGGATACCAGAGCAAGTGTACGCTGTGAAGTGACTGCTTCACAAGCTGTCAGCCCAACTGACAGAGCATTTACGACAGTAAAAACACTCTTAACACATCACATTATCTTCTTCCACACAGGAAGAACTGTGGACTGCAGTCAAGAAAATATCAACCAACTTCAATCATGTACAAAAACTTCCAACCAGAATATTAAACCTTATAAAGAAAATTGTTAATTCTTCTTTTATTATTTCCATTTTAGGGTTATTATAATTTACGTGTTAGTTGAACACAACAGACTGCAGTTCCCTTGAAGTTGCAAGCCTGTCATTTTCTGCATACTAGTTCAGGGTAATGCAGCTTGTAGCATGAGATGGAAAGTGGTTTGAAAATGGATGGATAATCCAGCTGCCTTATAACAACAGGAAGTCTAAGATGGTGGTGAATGTGTAAATGAAAGGGAAGAGATTTTTGGAAAAAAAGATTTTTAGGGGAATCTGAAAAGGGCCTGTTGTCTTTGCATCGCTTAACCTATATAACTCAACTGCATTTATTTCTGTATAGTGTCCTTCACTAAGCTAACCTAAGGGTGTCAGAGTGTGTAGCAGCTAAGGAAGCATCCAAAATGCTGGTGGTTCACATCTGTCGTACCTTTGAGGGAAGTACTAAAGCTACATTAAATTACAAAGTGCCACAGCAGCAGTTAAAAATCATACAGTATTAAAACAGCCAGAGGGCAGAAGACAGAACTTCACTCAAGGAGAAAATAAACGGAGGTCCAAGGCCAGCCAGCTGATGGGCACCCCCTGGCCAAGCAAACCTGACAAGCCAGAGGCTGATAGCCACATGCAGCCTGAAGGTTACACAGCTGCTTACAAAGTCCTGAAGAAAAGCTTGATGCACAGAGGCAACACAATAAAGGCGAGACTGACATCTGCTTCCCAGTCAGAAGGTACAGCATCACCGCCCCCTACAGGTGTGGGTTGGTAATTCAGCTGACTCACCTCTAATTAAGCCAACCCCGTCAAGCAGCAGAAAGAAACCCCCACACAGAGATGCAGATTAAACAGCTCCCCCTCCCAAGGCACCCGCCCGTGTTCGTGAGCCTGATTCAGCCCCCTGCCATTCCCCCTCCCCCGGGAAAGTCAGAAGCGCCCCAATGTGCACAGACAAATACCGTATGCTTAGAGTTTATTTTTTGTACATTATATTTTTAGCTGCCTTACACTGAAACTGTCTCCCCTCTGACAAAGAACACCTGCCTCCCTCCTCTTTTTGAAAATCCAGAATGTTACAAACTCCAGAGGGACTAAATCAGCACACGAACCCCACACCCCCCTCCCTGGTTAGCGTCGACAGCTGGCCCTGCAAGCCAGCCTCTGTGTGGTGCTGACACCTGGCAGGCCATACGCAAAAAAGAAAAAGGGGGGGGGTCTGGAATTAAATCACGGCCACCTAGAAACCTTAATAAGGGGATGGTGCAGAGGTGCCGGGACTGCGGTGTCAGCCTGAGCCTGGTGCAGTGACACACGGCCTGAGGCAGTTGGGTGACCCGTTTAAAGGAGGGAAAACAAGACTCACAGCTCACATACCCTCAGTGTCTTTCCATCAGTGACGTTTAAAACAGACAGTGTGCTCTTTTGGGCCGAGCATATACAGGGGCTCCCAGGACAGCCACTGATATAGCATCCTACTCTGAGATCTCCACTGGGGAACAGGTGGGAAAACAACAGGACCTGCCTGCCATATGCACCCCCAGGCTCACTGCAGCCCCGTGCAGGATCTGCACTTCCCTGTCCTGACAGATCAACCCCCACACCTCCAACCCACTTGCCACGTGACACGCAACTCATAATTCTTTCCAAGTTTCCCCGCAGCACGGATTATGGGATCGGCAGCCGCATCGGAACAGAAGGTGAACGAGCGGACTTCGCCGATGAAGGAGACAGAGAGAGCAACACAATGGGAAGGCCAGGTCTCAAGCCGGGAACATCTCTGCACAAACTCGTCGCAGTCATATCTGTGAGAGATGCCAAGGTCATCACGCAACGGCCATCCTCTTCTGCGGGCACATCACAGCTTTCACTCAGCACACAGCGGCCAATCAAAACAAGGCCCTCGATCTGGCACCCTAATCTAATGAGACGAGGTGCCAGTGAAGACGGCGGGGAGCTCTGTTTTAACAGAGCATGTTACTTAAAGGGAACAGCACCCACTCATATACACACAGGCTCCATGACGCTAAGGTGCACATCCGCGGGCTGGCTTACCGCTTTAATCGCATTAACGTTCTGGGGGGGCGGGGGGCATTCAAAGATCAAAGAAAGATGGAGGGTTAATAGGGGATGAGGACAGAAGAGTAAGCAGCATCTACATGAATGACCCACCCCCCCCCACCCAGGAGATAAGATGACTTTCCTCAAGTATGCCTGTGCAACAGAGGAGCAAAGTGATGCCACAGCTTCAAACTGCAACAATGAGGTGATTGCGCGCGCACGCATGCGCCCCACACACACACACACACACACACACACACACACACACACACACACACACACACACACACACACACACACACACACACACACACACACACTGTGGTGGATCCAAAATCAAATCAGTCTTCTAATAGTGAGTCATTACTGTTTACCTACACGCACCCCAAGAGACCAAAGTGCAGACAGAACACACATACACAGACCCACAGTCTCTCTCTCTCTCTCTCACACACACACACACACACACACACACACACACACACACACACACACACACACACTCACCTGGCAACATAGTCCATGCTTCAGCGTCCCAGTGCTTCCTAGCTGAAGGTCTGCATGCACAGTGTGTGCGTGCGTGGTGGTGTGCGCGGGGCCGTGCTCGTGTTGGCACCTGCCCTCTCCGGTGCCTAACCTCGCGGTGCTGGACGGGAGAGCGGCGGAAGGTGAGGAGTCATGCCGGTGTGGGCTCCGGGAGGAGTCATGCAGGAAGACGCCTCCAGCGGACGGAAGCACAGAGCTGCTATGTGCCTGAGCGCCAGCTGCAGTCTCTGCTCTACAGCACGCAGGGAGCAGGCGCACTCCCCCCTTCCCTTAGCAAGGTCTGCCGCTCTCTCTCTCTCTCTCTCTCTCTCCCCCCCCCACTCCCTCTCTCCCCTTACACTTACACGGCTCCCTGCACATCCTCTCTCTTTACACAGGATTCATTTTCTCAATTTCACAACCACTCGCTCAAATCGTGCACAAAATGTGAACAGCCCCCCCCCCCTTTTCCAAGCTGCAGTGGATGGAGCATCAGTGAGGTGTTGGGGACATTGCGGGCTGACCCAGGTGCAGGGCGATGGGTCACCTGAGCGCGAGGTGCTTGCTTGGCAAAAGAGAGCAGCATGGGCCAAACACACTGCAGTGCAGTGGGGAGGGGGCGCCCCGTCAGCCCGTCCTGTGACCCCCGCTGCCAGTGACAGCCCACCCCTCAGGCTCCTCCCTCCCCACAGCCTCCATCACAAGGCGTCACGGAAGACAAAGTGACATCTTTACATGCAACTCAAGGGGACTGACTGAGTCATTTTAGCGAAACAGCGCTGCACTCTGTGGTTTGGACACGCTCCAGGAGCCATAAAGCCCACCAATCGCGGCTGTGGGAAAGCAGCCGCCACTAGGCTTCAGTATTGTTTTGGGTTCCTCTGATATCGCCGCTAAAATTATACTTTTAAAATGATGATGGTACCTGCACCAGTACTTTAAAAATGAGGCACAAAACGAAGGTTGATGACATTAAATTGCTTTTTTACTTCTAAGGCAAACTTGACTTTAAATTGAATATATTCAATTTAATTCGACACCCTAAATATACAAATATAGATGAATTAGATGAACAAGTGTTTTTAAACATTTGTTGTACGTCCCAGTGTCAGAATCCTTAAGAGTGAAATACCGCCACACTTCAGACCGTTCAGATTTAGGCACTTTAACCGTGTTTAAGGTGGCTACTAGTTAACAGCAGGCATCTGCTGATACCAGAGCAAGTATAATGTTAACTAGCGATGGGACGAGAGGTTTAGTGATGATTCTGTTGCTCCAAGCACTCGATGACAAATATTTCAACAGCTGAGGTGTTTACGTGGCACTGAAATGAGGCACCGAAATGTGTGTGGCAGTGCGGTCATACATACAACCCTACACACACATGATACCAACAGTCACAAGATAAACTGGCAGAGGGGACAGGCATCAGGCCTTCATGACAAAAGGAAAGCCCAGAGAGACGGGTCCAACAGCGCCCCCTGGCTACAGGCGATCTTCACTTCAGGGTCACTGACGTCCACTGTCTGTGTGTGACGGTAACCCGGGAGGGAAGTGAGGAGGGACAGCGAGTGCTGGGAGATTTTCCCATAGTCCTCGCCGCCTGAACGGCAGAACAGCGATTGATAAAACCCTATCTCCCACGTCACACCTGCACAGGTGCTAAGCACATTGCTGCAGCCTGCTTTGCCTGTCTTTGTTCATTATTCACGCTGCCACAGTACTTTATTAATGCAGCATTTAGATGTAAAATATGCAACAGTGCCGGTGCTACACACACACTGTTCAGGGATTAAAGCACCAGCTACGTACACAGCGTCCCTGACAGTGTGTCAAGCTGTAGGAGAGGAAATAGCCCCACCTTCAGCTTCTGCTGTCCTGGGCCGGCTGCCCGTCCACCTCCACAAGCCAAAGTATCGCAGAAGCCCCCCCCAGTCAGATAATTACCATGTCAGTGGCAGGTGTAAACAGGCAGGGCTAACGTGCTGATCCTGAGCGAAAAGGGTCGAAAGGATGATGCACAAGAAACTGGTTCACCTTGAACACTGAAAGCAGAACAGCCACAGCGAACCTGCAGTCCAAAACCAGTAGGACTCTCGAGAGACTCCATTTATCCTACAGCACAGACAGAAGATGCAGGATGGATCAAGGAGTTTTCTTTGGAAGCTGGAGAAGCTGTGAAAAGCCTGATTTTCCAGGGTCTATGAGATACCCGAGGGTGCACAGAATAAGGGGCAAGAACCAGAGACCACCACAGACTGTTAACTGGCTGATGGGCTCGTGCCAGGGGCAAAGGAAAAACCGTGCCACACCAGGATGCCAATGCCACGCTGTGCCACATTCACCACAAACACGTGATGCTACTTTTACACTGATATACAGGAAGTCGGTATAGTGGTGTACGATCCGAGTTGTACTGCACAGAGAGACGAGTTACAGTAGGGTTCCAGCTCACTTTGGGAGAAGGGTCACTCACTAAAAGCATTGCTGGGTTTGGAGAGCGACAGCAACATAAACCCAAAGAGGTGGTTATTTACCTTTGACCCGTGTGTATATTAAGAAATACTATGTGCTGAGAGTTGCGGTGTTACAACCCAATTTCCAAAAAAAGTTGGGACTGTGTAAAATGTAAATAAAACCAAAATTATACAAACCCATGTTTAATTTAATAATTAATTAGATCAAAGACAACATATCAAAATGTTGAATCTGAGAAATTTTATTGTTTAATGACAAGTATTTACTCAGTTTGAATTTGAATATGTTAAAAAAAAAAAAAAAAAAAAGCAACGAAAGGCTGGAAACGTGTAACGCTAAAACAAAACGCCTGATTAAATATCTCACAACTAACTAGGTTTAATAGGCACAGGTCAGTAAAATGCTTGGGTACAGAAGGAGCCTCCCAGAGAGGCAGAGTGTCTGTGCAGTGAAAATGGGGAGAGGTTTACCACTCTGTGAAAGACTGCGCGGGCAAATAGTGCAACAATTTAAGAATAAATGTTCCTTAACGTAACATTGCAAAGAATTTGGGAATTTCATCATCTACCATACATAATATCTTCAAAAGATTCAGGGAATCCGGAAAACTCTGTGTGCAAGGGTCAAGGTCAAAAACCAATACTGGGTAGCCGTGACCAGGTGGTTCTCAAGTGGTACTGCGTTAAAAACAGACAATTTTATAGTGGAAATCTGTCAGGGCTCAGAAACACTTCCGAAAACTATTGTCTGAACAGTTTGCCATTGCATCCACAAATGCAGGATGGAAACTCTAACATGCAAAGAAAACATATCTAAACATGATCTAGAAACGGCGCCGACATTTCTGGGCCGAAACTCATTTAAAATAGACTGAGGCAAGATGGAAAACTCTTCTGTGGTCTGATGAATCAAAATTTCTAGATTCTTTTTGGAAATTATGGACACTGTCTAAAGAGGGGGGCGGCATGGTGGTGCAGTGATTAGCACGGTTGCCTCACACCTCTGGGACCCGGGCTCGAGTCTCCGCCTGGGTTACATGTGTGCGGAGTTTGCATGTTCTCCCCATGTCGTCGTGGGGTTTCCTCCGGGTACTCCGTAACATACTGAGGCTAATTGGACTTGCTAAATTGCCCGTAGGTGTGCGTGTGAGAGTGAATGGTGTGTGAGTGTGCCCTGCGATGGGCTGGCCCCCCATCCTGGGTTGTTCCCTGCCTCGTGCCCATTGCTTCCGGGATAGGCTCCGGACCCCCCGCGACCCAATAGGATAAGTGGTTTGGAAAATGGATGGATGGATGTCTAAAGAGGAAAAGGACCATCCAGCTCGTTATCAACAGAAAGCAAAAACCATCAAATTTTAACCACCTCAGAAACAATCAACAGCTCAAAAATCATTAAAATTCAAATTGAACATATATTCATCATAAAACAATAAAACTTCAGTTTCAATATCGGATATATTGTCTTTTTCTGTGTTTTAATTAAATATGAGTGTATATAATTTGTAAATCATTGCATTCTGTTTTTATTTACATTTTACAGAGCATCCCAACTTTTTTGGAAACGGGGTTGTATATATATGCAAACGTTAGCAGAATTAGCATTCGTTTGAGTAAATGTGCATTATGAAACTACAGACGCTCCTCTACTTACGAACTTTCAGACGTACGAACGAAGAGGAATGTAAGTCCAAATTGTGTTCATTGGGCTCCCGTTTCCTGTCCACAAACATCAATTTCTTTTTTCTGCGTGCCAGTTCCACCTAGTACGACTTCTGGCCGCTACTCACGACGCACCAGCAGTGTAGCGTGCGTACTAACAGCATCCTAGTTCTGTGTAGACCTTTAAAATGATGTTGAATAACGACTTGTACACATTGCAAGTTACGAACGGCCATTCGGAACGTAACTAGTTCGTAAGTACAGAAGTGTCTGTATTCCATTCTATAATACATAGAATATGTCCTTTTTAACTTCAGATAATCCATGCATGTTGACACAGCACACTGATATCTCCCTGCATTTTGACTAATCAGACAATAGCGATGCAACCAGCTCGATTTGATCATGCTTTGGCCCTTCTACTTCTACGGCCTTCAACACACAGCTGTACGACACCGAGGCTTCATGTGACCATGCAGTGTGGCCTCCAACACGCAATTCTACGACACCTGGGCTCCATGCGATAGTGTAGTACGGCCTCCATCACGCAGCTGTACGACACCTGGCTCCATGCAACAGTGTAGTACGGCCTCCATAACACAGCGGTATAACACCTGGGCTCCATGCAACAGTGTAGTACGGCCTCCATCACGCAGCTGTATGACACCTGGGCTCCATGCAACAGTGTAGTACGGCCTCCATAACACAGCTGTATAACACCTGGGCTCCATGCGAGTGTAGTACGGCCTCCATCACACAGCTGTATAACACCTGGGCTCCATGCGAGTGTAGTACGGCCTCCATCACACAGCTGTATAACACCTGGGCTCCATGCAACAGTGTAGTACGGCCTCCATCACACAGCTGTATGACACCTGGGCTCCATGCAACAGTGTAGTACGGCCTCCATAACACAGCTGTATAACACCTGGGCTCCATGCAACAGTGTAGTACGGCCTCCATAACACAGCTGTATAACACCTGGGCTCCATGCGAGTGTAGTACGGCCTCCATCACACAGCTGTATGACACCTGGGCTCCATGCGAGTGTAGTACGGCCTCCATCACACAGCTGTATGACACCTGGGCTCCATGCAACAGTGTAGTACGGCCTCCATAACACAGCTGTATAACACCTGGGCTCCATGCAACAGTGTAGTACGGCCTCCATAACACAGCTGTATAACACCTGGGCTCCATGCAACAGTGTAGTACGGCCTCCATCACACAGCTGTATAACACCTGGGCTCCATGCAACAGTGTAGTACGGCCTCCATCACACAGCTGTATGACACCTGGGCTCCATGCGAGTGTAATACGGCCTCCATAACACAGCTGTATAACACCTGGGCTCCATGCAACAGTGTAGTACGGCCTCCATCACACAGCTGTATGACACCTGGGCTCCATGCAACAGTGTAGTACGGCCTCCATCACACAGCTGTATGACACCTGGGCTCCATGCGAGTGTAATACGGCCTCCATCACGCAGCTGTATAACACCTGGGCTCCATGCGAGTGTAGTACGGCCTCCATCACACAGCTGTATGACACCTGGGCTCCATGCAACAGTGTAGTACGGCCTCCATAACACAGCTGTATAACACCTGGGCTCCATGCAACAGTGTAGTACGGCCTCCATCACACAGCTGTATAACACCTGGGCTCCATGCAACAGTGTAGTACGGCCTCCATCACACAGCTGTATGACACCTGGGCTCCATGCGAGTGTAATACGGCCTCCATCACGCAGCTGTATAACACCTGGGCTCCATGCGAGTGTAGTACGGCCTCCATCACGCAGCTGTATGACACCTGGGCTCCATGCGAGTGTAGTACGACCTCCTTCACGCAGCTCTACGATACCTGTGCGCCACGTGACAGAGCACTACGCCTTCCAACATGTAGCTCTATGATATTGTGTTCCGAAGATCAGGAAGGTGGTGATGGAGTGTGGGCAGGTCAATGACATGATGGGAGAGCCTGAGATTCTGAAAGCAGAACAAAGAGCAGCAACCTTGCCTCCGCCAACACCCTGAGGTGAGGGGGTGGGCAGACTGAAAAAGATAGTCAAGGAGGCATTCTGAAGGTAATGACTGCAGAGCATAGCAGTAACTTCACCTATAATGCTCTTCAGCCTCTGCTATCCATTCTGGAATATTCATAGAAGGAACACTCACCAACCGGGGGGTGGGGTGGGCCTGACAGAATTACAAGGGTGCCCTGTTCCCCCCTCCAAAGTGGTGTTAGGGTCCAGCTGCCACAGGGGGCAGTACATCTCACTGTAGCTTGGGGAGATTGGAAGGGGAGAGATGAAAGGAGGGATCGGGGAAGCCATATAACGTCACCAAGGGACGATACCAAAAGCCTCACAACTCCAGTGCCTGCAGAGGCTGCCAGTAATTACAGTCAGACCCCAATGCCAGCGGATAAAAGAGCGGCACAGTGCCAGCCTCCACAGCGGGTGATAGATGGACCATCCCTCATCTCTCTGCCTGCTGCCTGAGGCAGGGGGCACCTTTACTAACGATGTGATCATTCACCCATCGCATCCTGGTCAGCTCATGGGGATTTCCATGCGGTTTCACGGAGTACTTGGATCGGCTGTTACTCAATCCCAAAGTCCCAAAAGATATTTGAAGACGAAAAACAAAGAATGCGACAGACACAAAACCGCACAGCACCTCACTGACCGCTTCGCCAACCGCCCACAGGGAGGTGCCATTTCCAGCCATGGACCAGACAGCAGAAACCAGCTTTAAAAAGGGGCTGTCGCCAAGCTGGAACACTTACCACAGCCCACATGACCACGCACGGCCCATACGACCACCAATGGCCCAAGCGACCACGTGATCCTGTAAACCATATTCCCGCTCACATCCCACAACTGAAGAACTTCTGAAACGACACAGTATGTCAGGATGATAATTTATTGCCATAAATGTTACACTGACAGAGGTCTCAGACAAATGCAGAGATGATGACGGATCGGACACAAGTGCGGGGGCTGCTGCTTATGGCAAGGATGGGAAGGATGGGGAGGAGAGCGATGGAAAGCGAGGTATGGGAGCAGAGGCCTCGGGTAAAATCCACCGGAATGGCTTCTGGTCTGGCATACAAGCCAAAAAAAGAGATCTGATTGGCTGCCAACGGCATAGGAGTACACGGAATCAACCAACCACAGCCACCAAGGGAAACGCAGTGCCGAAACCTGCCACCAGAGACCACGACAGGACAGAGACGAGCCCAAAAGCCTGGGATACGCCCGAAACGCAGCCTGGTGCCCCAACGATCCGGAAGGAAGAAAGGACCCCCCCCCCCCCCCCCGCCCTGCGCCCAGCAGCAGCGGCCTAATTCCGTCGTGTTGATCGTGTCGGTCTATCGACTACAACTCATCAGGGGCTCCAGCATCCGGCCGGAAGCGATAGAGCGGTCAGCCATTAAACCCTGCAAAGAGAGAGAGACACGTTACCTCAGGGGCAGCGGCCCAAGCAGCCTTCCTGGTCTCCGCTAACCACCGGGGGTCGCCTCTTCCATGTTACCAACGCCGTTTAAACAGCGGAGCTTCAAACGACACTCATCATATGAATAAAAAGGCAACTGGGGACAGCGATACTCGCAGAGGTAGCTAACCATCATGAACTAAAGAGGGAGCGGGAAGACACCCATCTTTCCAAACAGGGGTAGCCTAGTCGATGATGCTAGAGGAGAGATGAAGGAAGGCACCCCGCCCCCCCGTCAAGGTAATAGGGAGGGATGGTGGCTAATGTAGCCTTGTCTACAGGAAAGGGGGTCCAAGAAGCATGACTGTGAGATCAACACACATTTAAATAGGCAGAATTAGCATGAGCATCACTGCCAAGTGCCACGTGTGATAACTGATATCTCGGGGGTAGAGGGACCCCGTTTCCACAGATGGGAGGCAGAGACCACACACACACACACACACACACACACACACACACACACACACACACACACACACACACACACACACACACACACACACACACACACACACAGGTGACATTTGATGAGCTTTAAATGTGAAGAAGCAGCTGAGCCGGGAAAAGTGCAGCGGCGTGTCCAACAGGGGCGTGAGCGGCAGCGGGAGGCGGCGCATGGGGGTTGCGCGGCGCCGCTCATAAGCAGGTGAGACGGCGCATGGTAAGAAGCAGGAGGACGGTGCTCAGGATGGAAAAGCAGACCGCAGCAAACAGGGGGTGGCGATGCGAGAGACCTTATTAATAAAAGATTAACTGCCTACTACTACAGAAAGGTGGCATTTTTCAATAAGTTATCAGGAAAAAAGGGATTCAGGACAGCAACGTTATAACATCTCACAGCACTGGGGGGCTCAGGGGGGGGGGGGAGCTGAAATGGAGGCTCCTTGGGGAGTCTCACCTTCATGTTTCTAGACACGTCTTGCTTACTCCCCCATGCGCCGACACTTCCCCTGCGTCAGACTGATGGCAGTCAGTAATTTTAACTGTTTGCATTTTCTCTTTTCATTACTAGGCCTTATAGGCACCAGGCAGACTGAAGGATTCTCACACACCAACAGAGGGGTGAGGCAGTCACGCAGCACTGTGTCCATATACTGGGTGCACTGATGAAGGGAACGCCCCCTACCTCTAGCACATGTCACTGCAGCCCACGGCAGGAGAAATAGAGCTGTCATCACGTCCCGCAGCCTCCTGCCGTACAAGAACACCTGGGCCTTGCCAGGACTCTGTCGCTGCATCTTTCGGAATTATAGGGGCATTAGAGGGCAAAGTGTGGGCCGGCGTGGGATCGTAGTCAGCCATCCGTTAGTAATGACCCTGCGTGAGGATGCAGGCTATGATCACAAGTATAATTAGAACTAAAGAGCCTCCCTTAACAGCCAGCAGTGACATGAGAGGCTCATTACAGGTAAACCGACTGAAAACTAGCGGCGAACACCGCGACCTGACCCCACCTTCTAAACAGACATGAGCAGCACCCAGAATGCAATGCAGCAGCGAGCGGGCCTCTAAGAGCTCAAGATCCATGTTAGGAGGAGGACAAGAAGCAGGCAGAAAGTTGATGGGTACGGTCGTGGGCATGGCCAGCCTCTCCTCTCCTCTCTCCTCTCCCCTCTCCTCTCCCCTCTCTGCCAGCCCATTACAATTCCCATCATGCTGCCCGACCACGAACCCCCTCCACATGCCCCACGCGCCCGCCGTAATTACTGCGCAGTGGGACACCGGCGCCGCACCACGATCGATCAAGACGGTGTAATTAAAAACGGACAGAGCGCTGACGCGCTTATGAATCACGGCAAAGTAACGCCTGTTTCCGGGTGGCACCTTGGCGATGGAGTGGGCTGCAGGCTGACACAGCGCTGGGCGGGCAGCAGAGGAGGGTGTCAGATGGGGGGAGGGGGGAGAAATGGGGCACCCCTGTAACTCTGTCGGTCCACATGCTGGCAGTATAAGGAAGACTGAAATGGGCAGAGTGCCACACAAACACAAGCACACACCTCCATCGGCCATCATGTGTCCTGCTGCTGCTCTAATGAATTAATGAGGGACATGGCGGACAGTAGGGGGCGCCCCACCTCATTCACAGACCTGCCCGGAAAGCCCCCCATGCCACACCATCAGGCCACCACTCTCTGAAACCTTTTTATGAACCCATAACCCACCGCTTGCATAACAGGTTGTGCCCCCCCCCCGCCGTTCCCACTCAGCATTCCGGAAGCGACCTGTTGGTTTCCCGGCACCGGAGCAGATGGTTGCATTAATTCCGAGTTTCACACGGATGCTAAACCATGCTTAGCGGCCGGCCATCCCAGACGGGAATGGAGCGGCTGGCGAATGACAGTGTTTCGGTAGATGGAACACTCTGGAAACCACACGCTCAGAGAACACCACAACACGGGGGATTCCCCGAGCCTGACGCTGCGAACTCAAAGGTCCTCCGTGTTGCTCAGCAGTAAAAGGGCTCGGTTCACCGCTCCGACGTGCCAGGCTTTCAAAGGCCACCTGCAGTCTTATTTACATGTAAACTTCACATCGGTAATGGCTAAGAAATCTTCAGTGGGGGCTGATAATGGGAAGCTGATGACTCCTGTCTCTACGAGCAGATATTACTGCAGCCTGAGCACTCATTGATCTGCCTGCGATACAGTAACGACCTGGGAGCGCGCTAGCTGACAGAGATCAATCTATCAATACCACCATAAACGTGAAGCGATGACATTGTCGTCTCTGTTTTTTCTTCATTAAGGACAGCTGACATATAAAAATAAGACGATTTGAAAGTGAGGGATGACAAATGCATGGATGAAAACTAATAGCTCTTGCACAAGTTCTGAACTGGTTTTCTGACCGTTATTCTGATGATGTAAAACTCTATGCACAATGGGCTTTGCAGCATTATGAACTACTTATATATTACAACATCGATGTATCTGATACGTTACATATATTGATGATGTGGCAGGATGATATATTACAGCCGTATCATTAAACATACTATATAAATCAGTACTCCAACCCATCAACATATGGGCGTGCGCAAAACAACGAAAGCTACAGAAAAACATAAAAAGCAAAATAAAAAATAAAGAGAAACATTCAGTAGCCATGTTGTTCACAAGAACTATAAAACTTGACTGTCAGTGAGGAGGAAGGACGAGGGGTATGATTTCCTGTGTTTTATCCCACAAAGGAGAGGTTTAAACAGCGTTTTACTGGATAATGCCATGGAGGTGACTGACAGTTTCATGCATACAGTGCCCGTGATTTTGATCCCACCCCGTTCAGAGAAAGACGACGATGTCAGGAATGACTGAAGAAGATACTCGACTCATCGGCACCCAGCTAATGAACACCAGCAGGATGTGTGTGACATTCTGAGTCTGTCATGTGAAGCGAGGGTGTCTGCAGTGACTGCAGGATTCTACAGCAGGGGGCGGCCTTGAGCGCAGAGAGGAGACCAGCTCACTCACCTCTGGCGCTCTCCAGGTCTTCCCGCTGCTCGTCACCCAATGGTCCACTGGGTGGCCTGTATGGTGGGGGCAGCCTCATTGGTGGGGGGGGCGCTCCCTGCATCTGCGTCCTGCTGGGAGCGAGCAGAAAACCAGTGTGTTGTGTGGTGCGTGTGAAGGGCAGTGGAACAGAAAGGGTGGAGCAGGAGGAGACATAGCAGGAAGCGGCTGCGCTCTAACCGACTCGGGCCCTGTGTGCGTCACCAGCCCGGCCTCAGAAGCAAACAGAATGAAGAGTCTGTTCTGCTAAATGTCCTTTGGTTAAATTAAAACCCCCAAGGCTGTAGGACACAGAGGAAGGAGAGAGCAAGCTGGAGTCTCAGTGTCATACAGCGTGTCACACATGGGACTCAAGGGAACAAGCTGCCTGCTGCAAGATAAGAGAGCCTGTATACATTATACAAACACCAGCGCAGACAGACTGACCTCAAGCACCACGTGCACAGAGACAGACCTCACTCATCATGCAATTGCAGACCGACCGACCTCACGCACCACACAGACCGACCGACCGACCTCGCGCACCACACACACAGACCGACCTCACGTACCACACAGACAGACAGACCGACCTCACGTACCACACAGACCGACCTCACGCACCACACAGACAGACCGACCGACCTCACGCACCACACAGACAGACCGACCGACCTCACGCACCACACAGACAGACCGACCGACCTCACGCACCACACAGACAGACCGACCGACCTCACGCACCACACAGACAGACAGATCTCACGCACCACACAGACAAACAGACCTCACACATGGAGCCACAAAAAGGGGAAAAGGACCTATACTGCTGTGTCACCTGGACTGGGAGAGGAGCCAGGGAAACTGCCCAGCAAGCACTGCAAAAACCCCCGCCCCCACCCAGCACACTTCTCTAAGGGGCCTCTCGAAACCGTAAAGTGTGCAGGCTAAGCAGGTGGCACCAGATGGGGCACATCCTCAGTCCAGTCACGCACGGCAAGCTGCACGCTCCGGCCTGCACCCCCATCCCCCAGCCGGATAAGGAACCATTTGCTGGGTATTCATCACAGCGCAGCCATGTTTAATCAGGGCTAATTGTGCCTCCACGCGGCCGTGCTGCACAGCTCTGCCGGTGGACAGCTGGGCCCGTCCTCAGAGGGGCGTGATCGATCACCATTAATGAAAGATTATGCTCTGGGGTGCCCGCCTCATTACAGGCAGCAGCCCCAGCATGGGCATGTGTGGGACTCTGGGTGTGGTCACACCCCGACAGTCCTCTAATACCACCCAGAAAAAACGACAGGAGCAAAAAGATGTTCCTAAAGCTCTGGCCCACAGGCAGGTATGGCGTCCGAGACGATTCCTGCTCAGTCTCATGCCCCCCCACTGCACGGTGTCCCTGATGGCTGTCCGCGTGCTCATCTAATGTTTTGACACTCCTTAGACTTAATTAGATTTGCCTGTTGTAATTAGGCCTTTTCACCAAAGTGGTTAACAGTCTCTTAACCCTCTGGAGCCGAACGCGACACAAATGGAAATAAGTGCAATTAAGGAAATGACTATTTCAATTAACGGGCCTGATAAAAGTATTTTACATTAAGCACCCCCCTCCACCCCCGGCCTTCTGCAGAATCAGAGATGTGGCTTGATAGTGTTCTTCCAAATGCTGGCTGTCACCCCACGCACCCACCCTTCTACGCTACAGCCCAGGAGTGTGAGACTGGCGATGACAGATCACATAATGCAGAGACCCGTGTTGGTTGTCCCATTCCAAAGAAGGGGGAGGGAAGGGGGGGGGGGGCTACTTTTCACTCAGTGACCAATCAGACAAGAGGACTGTACGACTGAGCTCGACTGAGGATGAAAGTCAGAGAGAGGCTTGACAGGGACATGCGTCTGCATGGGTAAAGAGGCTGACAGGAGAACGGTGAGCATTTAGGAGAGAGAGAGTCTGACGCATGACAGACAGACCAAAGTAAGGGAGGGACTTACCAACGGGGGTTTGCTGTAGCTGGGAGCTGCCACAAGCTGCAGAGACACAGAGAGCATTCAAAATGATAGCAGAGACACACCCCCCCTTAGTGCTAACAGCAACAGAATAAGACACTTGTAGGATTAAGCATAGTGGCTCGGAAGGGCTTTTATTAATAATAATGAATAATCAGACTGAGGTTCAGAGGAGGGGCGGGCTGCATTGCGGAGTGCAGCCCCCAGCTTCAGGCCACGACAGCAGACACCCATTGGCGCCCTTTAAGGCACTTTCATGTGTCTGTTCATTTTTAATGCGCTCCTTGAGAGCTGCAGTCAGACCTGCTTTCCTGGCACTCGCAGGCACAGGGGAAACTGGCACGACACTGGCAGATTTGGGGGGGGGGGGGGGGGGAGGAAAATATATGATAGGTGGAAAAAGGGAGATAAGTGTGAGCCAATGCAATTAATGGCGGAATCTCATATCTGAAGGCTGCAGTTGCATCTGGCTGTTTAACAGATAATTAAATTAGCCGTCTCCATTTCATTCCCCTTTCTAACCCACATCTGTGGCTTAGAACAGCTGTGCTCTGATCTGATCTTGATTGAGAGTGCTGGTAATTGTCTCCTGAAAAAGGTAAATGCTATAAATATTTCTCAAAGGTGTGGGGGGGGCAGGCAGGAGAGGCTGAAGACTTACCATGGAACACAGGGGATGGAGGGGCCGCTGAGCCCATGGATGCACACACACACAAAGACGTCTGCACACACACACAAAGACGTCTGCACACACATACGCGCACGCACACACATACGCGCACGCACACACGCGCGGGGTGAGGGGAGCATCCGGACGCACCGGCAGACGTGGGGTGGACGATAAGCTCTGGACTATGAAGACTACAGGACTCGGAGCTGCCTTGATGACCTGGACCGCTTCCTCGTGGCTGGAGTTCTGCAGGTCAACCCCTGACACCTGGGTGTGGAAAGCGGCAGGAGGGTCAAAGGCGGGGGAGGGGCACCCGAGAGCGGCAACGCTGGTGTGGGTGTCGCCCGCCTCACCTCCAGGATCTTGTCACCGGTCTTGAGGGCATTGCAGCGCCCGGCTGGGCTGCCCGGCAGCACCTGCTTGATGAAGATCCCCCGCAGCTCCTCGCCGTTCTTCAGCCGCTTGATGACGGTGCGCCCCCCCACGATGCTGATCCCCAGCTGCTCGCCTGGCTCCGAGTACACCTCCACCCTGTGGTGGGGCGGGGCATCATTAAAGGGCCAACAGAGATCAGAGCACAAGGCGTCGTGGAAGACAGACAGAGACAAGCAAGTACTTTTGGTTCTTTGAGGAAGACGCGGGTACCGTCCCAGAATGACATCACAATTATGCTTGTTGCTTTTGCAGGAGAACGGCAGGCGTTCTCTGAGACAATCATAATCATTTTCATCCTCGCTGTTTAAATCAGTCCTAGACAGGTTTTAGTCCTTTTTGCTTTATAAATACCCCAGTATTCCATCCATCCATCCATTGTCCAAACCGCTTATCCTATTGGGTCGCGGGGGGTCCGGAGCCTATCCCGGAAGCAATGGGCACGAGGCAGGGAACAACCCAGGATGGGGGGCCAGCCCATCGCAGGGCACACTCACACACCAGTCACTCACACATGCACACCTATGGGCAATTCAGCGACGCCAATTAGCCTCAGCATGTTTTTGGACTGTGGGGGGAAACCGGAGTACCCGGAGGAAACCCCACGACAACATGGGGAGAACATGCAAACTCCACACACACGTGACCCAGGCGGAGACTCGAACCCGGGTCCCAGAGGTGTGAGGCAGCAGTGCTAACCACTGCACCACCATGCCGCCCCCTACCCCAGTATTTTTACAGCAAAATTACCAAGCTGAATCACATTGGCAATATATTAAACAAAATACTTTTTTCAATTTTTGGTCATGCCATTCTGCTCTTTTTGTTGCATTTCTTCTTCTGATGACCGCAATAATTAATTTTTTTTTTACTTTGTTTATCGCTGTTTTCCGAGTTTGCAACTTTTTTCACGATGGTATTTGTATTGCGTTTCAGAGGCAGGCTATTTGCATAACCAAAGGACAAAGAAAGTGTTTCAAGTGCCACCCCACAGCACCGAAGTACCAGAGCAGTATTCCAGCTGCTTTGGAATTTTTTGTACTGGAACTTTTGGTACTGGTACTTCACTAGAAGGTAAGGGAAAAGGGAAAGTACCAAAAATACTGGAACAAAAGTGCAGTGGAAAAGCTCCCAGACAGAGAGGCAGGCAGACAGACGCCGATGAAGGGCAGGCAAAAGAGGGGCAGACAGACAGAGGGGCAGGCAAATAGAAGCAGACGAGGGGCAGGCAGGCAGACAGACAGAGAGGCAGGCAGGCAGACAGAGAGGCAGGCAGAGGCAGACAGGCAGACCTGCGCGGGGGGCCCCAGTGACTGAACACAGGCGTTTCCTCTCCTTCGCCTTCCTCACGCTCCGGTAACTCGCTGAAAGGAGCAGACAGAGAGCGCTCAGCATACAGGAACACACAGTAACAGACTTCCACTTCCATTTATTTATTTAGCAGACACCGCACCTGTATCTATGTGGCCCTCTGAGAGGCAGAGTGCTGCTTTTCACCCGCGTCCTCCACTTCTCTGGGGCGGATCTGGCAGAGGGGGGAAGGAAGGTGGTCACCTGACAATGTCACGCCTCACACACACACACACACTTTGCAGAGCGCCCAAAACATGGCAGTACCCAACCAGGAGCCCAGAGACGTCTACAGAGCTACGAAAGCATGAAGCTCAGTTGAATGAATGTAAGGTGCAGCATTCATTACTGTGGGTACGACACAAACTTTCCTGTGGATGAAAGGATGCCTTTAAAACATGACTGACTGCATTCCAGCCAGGTTAAATCACACCGCTAATGCTAAAGCAGGCCCTGCACCACGGAAAGTGGCTGTGTATCAGGAACACCCCACCCATGATAGTGTGGCTTTGGCGGTGCTACGAGATAAGGAGCCATTCTCCATGGTCTTCATTTCACTATGCTACACGTCAGATGAGCTCCTATCTGCTTCTCAATGTCACTCGACAAGATGGCAGGGATTAGAGCCAACTTCAAATCTCTGCCATACCACATTTCCACCAGCAGGTGGCACTGCAATCCCTCTTATCTGCTGATGAAGCGAATAAACCAGAAGTGACTTCAGACTCCACATACCCAACAGCAGCCAAAAAGACTTCAGTGAATGCTACAGCACGTCGCCTTGATTATTTAATGGATAACAGGCTGTTATACAAACACTCTTCAGTAACTTGAGTGAAATTGTGCGCTGTGCCTAAATTTTAATTTACTGACTCATAAAAAAAAATAAACTCCAAGGAAAAATACACAAAATTGGAACACTAAATCAACAGCCGCAGAAATAAAAAAAACAAATTACCAAGTACAACCCATGAGAAGCCTGAGAGCTTTGGTTTGGCACACACACAAGTGTGGGAGTGTGTGTGTGTGTGTGTGTGTGCACAAAGGGAAAAAGCAGGTGTCTATAGGGACACGTGAAATATGACATGCAAAAGGACTCACTCAGTGTCTGTGTCGGATGCCGGCAGCTCAGACACACTGGCCCTGGAGTCAAAGTGAGCACTGCTTTCAGGAGGCCCAGACCATTCGGCTGCTGACTGGCCTGTGAGACAAGAACCGTCTGACACACACACGCCAAACGCAGCTGCTTTGTGAGAAGCACGGATGCACTAATACCCCACAAACACACTCACTGGGAGGGAACTGCGCTCTGGGCTCCAGGCCTGCCCACCACAACCACTCGCCTCGAGCCTGCTCATCCTCATCCTCCTCTTCCTCCTTCCAAAAAAAGCAGTATTCTTTCATTTTAAACAATATTGGAAACTTTGACCTTAGGTCCAACGGCAAAGGGACAGCAGTAAGGAAGCGATCAGTGTTCACTGCTATAATCACTGGCTTCTGAAAAGCCACACTGGAGCAATACAGCTGGGTCGTCCGCTTCTGACCTCGCCCCTCAGACTCGCCCCAGTGGGCAGGGGGTTGATGTCGTCGTCTGGCTCCGCCCACAAGGAGGTGCTGGGCTTGGAGTACGCTGGCAGGTCCTCCACGTGGTCTATCAGATCATCAATCTCCGCCACGGGCTGCTCGTCGTCCACAGCCATCTCGGTCTCCTCTATGGACAGAGCCGAGGTGCAGTGGGGCAGGGTGACGGAGTGGTCCAGGATGAGCTCCAGGTCGTCCACCAGCTCCTCCGGTGAGGGAGGCCTCAGTGCTGCACTCTGTCAGGGGGCGGGGGTACGCAAATGGGTGAGTCAGACACTCACACCATACTCTCCTCTATGCAGGTGGTTACATCAAAACCTGCGAAGTTTAATGACCGCCATCGTGGGGAATAACCGTGAAAGGAGGTTCCGAGCACTGAGGGGTGCATGTGTGCCATTTTCATCAACAGAAAAATCGGGAAATGGTCAGATCTGGCTCTTGTTGGGGGAAACGAGGAGGTGGCAGTGTTTGGTTAGTTTTGGTTAAAGCTGGCGTTCTTTAAGGGTTAAGCTCACAATTATCTTGCAAAACCAAAGCGCCATATACGTCCAATCGCTAACAGTGGCTACACATCGTTTGTGGACAGATGTTAACAATGAAATACCAGTGACATCAGATCACAGCAGGACTGATAACATCTGTAGCGGCCTGTTGTATCAGTAATGTACGTGTGGATCTTGAACCTGAGCCGCAGATCCAATTTCATTATGAAAAAGGCTTTTATTTCACAGCCCAGCTATTTCATTTCTGTTAGTAGCTTTGATTCATAGATACCGCAGTTTTTCTAAATTAAATCAGTTCCAGTACAATGTTAAAGAGCCTCGCAAGGAGTTGTAGGAGTGATCTGAATATGAGCTGCACACTGCAGAAAGGGAATAAAATCTGTCAGAAGTACAACCTGCTGTCGTGAGTCTGGTATGGAGCGGAACATGCAAATAAGCTGGGGTAAGAAAAAAAAGCCTTTTAGGAAAACGGTGGCAAACAGGCCTATAATTTATCACTTTAACGTCTTCATTTCCCTGCCAAAACAGGAGCAATATGGAGCCAAAACATGCTTATCAGTGTTTTATTTACTGTGTTAAGGGTGTTACTGACCTCATCTAATTCTCCAACGGACTTCTGAGTTGTAAACATCCCGATAACGGATCTGCTATGCATATACAGCTCACATCGGTAATAACAGACGATGAATAATACGGAATTTGCATCAAACTGAAAGCCAAACACCAGCTGGATGCAAAAACAGGCACTCAGTAAGCTCCTTGCTAGCTTATTTCAGCCCATTTCCATGAGCCTCTAGGTCAGGGTTTCTCCAGCTTTCCATCCACAAGGCCCATCTATTCACCGTTTATCACGTCGGCGGGCCGGGGGGTCCCCCTCTAAATTTCAATGACCGGGGGCCAGAGTCCAGTGGTTGAGTAACTCTGCTTTAGGGAACACGTTGCTGTAAACACTTACGAACTGATCCTGTCGCGTACCCAGATTCAGGGGCTGACCCCTCCCACCTCCTCGCCCCCTCTGCATGCACAGGGTGCTCTGTTGGGTCTGGCTTCTCCCCCAGTGACACAGGCCTAGGCTGCCCTGGGATGCTTTTATTTTGTTGCCCTAGCTACATGGCAGCTGGTTTCTAGGTTATTCTCCTTTGTTTTGCAGCCATTGCGTACATCCTGTCCACCCAAAACACATTCCAATTTTACCCTCCAAAAAAAGAAGCCTTTCCAAACAGGACTCTGCGTGGCCCTGGTCCCCTTCATGTCCCAGTACTGCATGTTCCATACAGATCTACGAAGTAACACAACAATAAAATAAATTTTCCATTAGTCAACTTAAAATTTATAATGCCCCTGCCTCTGCAGCCTGTGCTTTGGGATTTTCAGCAGCAGTTCCTGCTCACGGGTCACAGTGAAATAATTTTCTACAAATTTCATACAAGACGCCTTAATAAATCTCAGTGTGAAGACACTGAAAACCGCAAAGCCTGCAGGAACGCAAGTGGAGGTACCTCCACTTCCCAGAGCCCAAATGAGAATTTCACAAGAGTCCAGCTGAACAGCTGTGTTTACGGTGGTGGGAATCTATGTAAACTCACTGCAATCAATAAGACCGATCTTAATTTCCTGTCCAGTACCCACCCTGCCAAAACACTTCCTACCTTCTGCATGTCTGTCTGCCTATTTTCCATTTTCTTCTGCACGTGTCGTATACTATGGTCCCATGGTTCCTCATGCTGGGTGTAGCTGAACGTGAACGGATGAGCATTGTAATGCACTTGTTACACACAGCCAGTGACGGTTCTTGAGAACTCGGAGGATTTTGAACAGGAACGGAGGTGTTGGGGAATTTCTATTTAACGTAATATCACAAGGTCTTATTGGCAGATAAATCAGATTGAATACTATGAAATGTACTTGGATTTAAGCAGAGTTCAATTGTTACCTGGAGATTTTAGGTGGAGACTCGGTATTCAGGTGGGATTCCCCGATAACTAAAGCTCCTCGACTCCAACAGGAGCGGGTCACGCACACCAGGGCCGTCCATTCTCCCCACGGTCGGCCGATCACCCAGACCGCCATTTGCACAGCTGCAGAGGGACATCCCATTCTGGAGGGGGGGGGGAGTCGTCCTCGAGCCACACTTGAGCCAGCCGCTTTGGGGATCACGCAGCCGAAAGCTCACTCACACATCACCCCACCCGGCCACTGCAGAGGGGCTGACTCAGCGACTCTGTACCGGGGCTCCTTGAAGCCCAGAACCAATTTACCATGAAAAATGTGCAGTCTCTAAAATCTTAATAGCACAATTACTCCCCTTTTCGGTAGATTTACGGCAGCACTTGACTCCTCGATGAAATGACATCGGTGCTAAAATCCAAGGGTAATCTGGCACACATCGAGTGATCGGAGGGGCCGCGCGTTGACGCCACTTCTCCTTTCATATCAATTTAGGCTTTTATTCCTTTGCTAAGACCACATACTCATCCCACACTTATCTAAAAATAACACCATCAACACCAGTGCTATTTAAGCACACAGCCATAAAAGGAGGCCATTCAGAGATTATAAAACTCTTCTTCAGAAACAAAACACCTCAAAGAGACGCTGATGGACTTTAGAAAGTTGGTCCTGCAAGTGCTGCCCATAATACTAACCCATTCATCCATGCATCTACCCCCTACCACTTACCCTGGTCAGGCTCTCAAGGGGATGACACTTATGCACACTTATAAAAAATCAGCCATTACTGTATTAAATTGTTCACAACCTGCTGATTTTATCAGTTTTTTGGAAGTACATGCACAGATATAGAGGTAAAGAGGCATCACCTCATGTGCTGAAAATTCAGTTAAAACATGCAGAGCTCTAATAATATAGAATGAACATACAGGCAGCCCGCGAGATAAGAACATCTGACTTACTGACACGTACTTACGAATGAAATACTATAAAGCCTATTACATTAAATATTTCAGGTTAAATACAATGGGTAGTAATGACGAAAGTGTTACTTTCTGACACTCATGGAAAACATCGCGCAGATTCATTGGCTCAATGTACAATATACAGTCAGTCGTGCTACAGCGTGTGAAATCACACCACAAATCTGTTGTAACGCAACTGATATATTAGTACCCAAATCCAATATAATGCAGAATGACATATGTATTGGTGCGATACACTCGGCGTAGCACGCAAAACAACTATCCAAGTGACTTATAGGGACGTCCGATTAGTCAAGGAATCATTCTTTAGAACCGGTTCTTGTCAGTGAAATGGTATAACCGGTTTTCAAATCTAAATGAATCAAACTTCTACACATTGCACAAGTCAAAATCTTACATGCTAAAAATGTTTGGCAAATTATCATATAAAAACATATAGCAAGTTAGCAAGTTCTGTATGTTCAGTTGAAATGCTCTAGGGATGGACCTATTCACATTTTTTCAGTTCTGATCCGTTCCATCTTGTATGATTCTTTCCAATACTCAACTGCGGATACCGATACAGATTACGATACAATATTTTAATATAACAAATATATAGAATATATTTATGATTTGTCTTCTTAAAAATTTTTATATTAGTAAATGCAAATGATTAAAAAAAACTTTAATTAGGCTGCTAGAAACATGCATAACATACTGTTCCGCCTCATTTGTACATCTTGTTTTAAGCGTTTGAGGCATTTTGAGTTCAATTCGAATATGTTTGAAGAGAGTGTACACAAGTGGCAAATGCTTAGAAAGCCCCACGATTTTTCTCCCACTGGCAAGATTCGTGTATCACAAGCTGCAGCGAGTGTGCAAAACACTCCAAGTTAGTGACTCCCAAATCATTCACTGCTTTTTCACACAATTGCGTACACTTTGTTTAGTGAGATTTTCCACTAAATGCTACTTCTATCTCACAAAACTGTTTTGACGAAGATTGCAAAAAACTCCCAGACTGTCACGTCATAAGATGTTCTTACGCTCCCCCTAAGGGTATGCACGTGACATAACAGCAGACGGAAGTTACAGCGTTCACACCCACCGAGTGGCGGCGTTAGCATTCAGCTTAAATGCCACAAAAAAAAAAAAACTCTAAACCTGAAAAGGGAAAGAGCTGTCATGCGATTGATTGTGCATATCGATTTAACAAGATCTTTTTAAAGACTGCCGAAAACTAAATAAGTAAGTATCGGATGTGGATCTCTCACGTATGGCTGATACCCGATCCGTTTAATACAGGGGTGGCCAATCTTATCCGCAAAGGGCCGGTGTGTATGCAGGTTTTCACTGCAACTCCCTAATTAGATTACTAATTTGAGGACTGATTGGCTGAAGAGTCCTCACACCTGGGTTTGAACAGCTGACCTAATGGTTACCGAAAAAACCTGCACACACTCCGGCCCTTTGCGGATAAGATTGGCCACCCCTGGTTTAATGGGTCTGGATCAGTGCCGATACTGATCCGAATATCGGATTGGTGCACCTCTGGTTACTAAGCAATCCCCGTCAGACTCATATGACCCACAGGAGATATTTATCATACAATTTATTGTTGTATTACTAAAGATATTTTGGAAGTTTTGGAGTCACATTCCCCAACCCTATTTTTCCCATCGGATATGCGTATTTGAGTATGCGATTTTAGGATTTTCAGGAACGCAGTAGTGGCATTGGAGCAGGACTGACTGTACAGTACCGTATACAGCTACTTTTATTACAGTATTATATAATAATATTATGCATT
This sequence comes from Brienomyrus brachyistius, assembly GCF_023856365.1. Lineage (NCBI taxonomy): Eukaryota > Metazoa > Chordata > Actinopteri > Osteoglossiformes > Mormyridae > Brienomyrus > Brienomyrus brachyistius. The sequence continues at coordinate 22,485,767 of NC_064547.1, read as the reverse complement.
ATTATTATGCCTTACCTACAAATTCAACAGATTTATGGAATGGATCTTGTTCACAACTTGGGGTTTGCCTGTACCCAGGGCAGATCTCTGTATATCTGTGTGTGACTGTTTATCCAGACTGCTGATAGGGCTGTGGGGTTACCTTAGGTACAGCCAGAGCGTCAAAGTGTCTAAGAGCCTCCTCCTGCTTGGACTCTTCTCGCGTCCCAGCATGGTCCTCGTCCTCCTCCGGGATGCTGCTGCTCTCTGGTGCCCCCATCTGGTTAACACAGGCAGCAGGGTTAGAGTTGAGGAGCCACCCCATTTAACACGGTGAACCCTTCTGTGACCCGCCTACCAGCAGGGGCTTCTTGATTCCCAGGTAGACCTTGCCAGGTAGAGCCGACTTCAGCACCTCCACCGCCTGGGCCAGGTCGCATGCGTCCAGGTGAGTGTCATTGACGAAGACCAGCTGGTCCCCTGGGAGGAGCCCTCCATGCTTGTCAGCCACCCCCCCAGGCACGAGGGAACGGATCACGATGACGGAGCGTGTGGCATCAAGGGGATCCTGCAGAGGGCAGTGCAGACCATGCCAAGTGGGAAGTGAGACGCCCGACGTGCCAGGACACACGTGGGAGTTCCGAGGACGCCTGATCCAATGTGCGGGAGAGCAGCTGGAAAGCTACGGCAATGGAGAGGGTCCATTCCCATGCTTGTTGTAATTTCTAGGACAGAGATAATTCCAGCAAAGTGATGGACGCACTCACTGCTGAGGAAAAGCGACAAGCCATTTAGCTCCATTAGAGAATTCCAGGGCAAGCTATAAATAAATAAAGGCAAAACGTTGGGATCTGCACTCTGCTGCTGAATGTTCGACACTGAAAAATGAGCATTTGCGAGTCGCCTTCGCCGATAAAGCCTCACATTCAATCTCAGGCTCCCTAAAAAGTCCTCTGTCTGGGTAAAGACTAGTACTTTAAAGTTTACACAGGGACAAACTGAGGGCGATGGACTGGTATGAGTTATGTGCTTTCTGATAACCAACAAGTAAGAATAACATGAAATAAAACTTAACCTACAGTTACAGGCAACACTGCTGAATTCCTCACGTGCAAAAGCCCCGAGTATAAATCACGATGCAATCAGGTCACACCGTAAAACTACTATTCAGCTCCGATTCGATGAGGAGCACAATATATTTGACGAGCCATGTGGGCTGGTTTTATGTGACGAGCAGCGATATAAAAGTGATTAACACGTGGTTTTCTTCACAGTCACAGAAACCAGAAGTCGTACCAGTGTAACGAGGGAGGGCTTCTGTCCGGAAAGGAAGTGAACCGTTTACGAGGGTCTGCTCTGAGAGGTTACTCTGCTTTAATTTACTACCATGAATTCAGACAGACTTCTTTTCCTTGTTTAAAGGGCAGAGGGTCCGAAGCGAGCTCCACCAGGATGCTGATCCTGGGGTCAAAAGTGAAACGTGTCCTCAGCAGTGCTGGCTGCGAGTCCGAGGTCACTACGGGGTCCTTGAAAGGAGGCTCTGGATGGGGCCCTCAGGCAGCTGCTTGACAGGTGCTGTGACGGGGAGGCTCCTTATGATCGGGGATATGGGGAGGCGCGGCGGGAACTTTAGGGAGAGGGGAACTGACGCCCAGCGAGTACATAAACACCCGGACATGGTGAGGTGGGGGGCAGGAAAAAGTCAGAAAGGGGATTTGAGGTTGCAGGCCAGCTGCTTCTCTGCAGAGACACAGGCTGCATTGTCTGGCTCCGGATTGCCAGCCAAGCGAGCTCCATTCCCGCTGCCTCTCCGTCCCACATGGCCAGTGATGTCAGAGCCTGAGAGTGTGCTAACAGGAGGTAGGGGGGCAAGGGGGGGGGGGGTCTGACCGCAGAAAGGCAATGTTGGGGGGGGGGGGCATGTGCTGTTAGGATGGGCCTACTGCTATCAATATAGACTCTCGGACCACAGTGCCTTGAGAATAGCAGTCTGCTCCTCATTTGCGACTCGGGGGAGGGGGAGGTGGGATGGCGTAAAAAATGAAGGAGTTCTCAGCAGGGGGCTCGAAGCGGCGTGATTTGAAATTGGGGGGGGGAATTGTCCTCCGTGGTTACGTCTACATGAAGGAGGAGGAGGCAATGACTCAACAGGACCGCAGGGGTGTGTGCCGTGCTCATTAATCAGAACGACACAGAGAACCGAGCTCATCAAAGCAGAAGTCAGCGCGCAGTTGGGCGGCTGTAAATACACTGCATTCATTCATCTTTAATTGTGTACTAATGGGCGATGACTGGTTTGTGACGATCACAAAGTTGAAGTCACAATGCCAGCTCGGGTGTACCTCCTATAAATGGACACTAGGGGGTGCACACACAGCTAAGGGAAGGTCAATCCGGCATGCTTTAGTGTCAGAGCCTCCAAGGTGCAACGTCGATCATGATGAACAGTGACCCTCTGTCAAATCCAAACTGTGCTAATTTTTGCTGTAGTCTACATTTATGTAAAAATTGGGGGACGAAGGAGAAATGGACAAAAGTTTCTTCCCAGGCACAAAATACAACGCATTACCGATGCCGGAGATGGCGCTAAGCGGGGAGATGGGAGCAGAGTTTGGAGAATAACCAAAGAAGAACGTAAGCATGAGAGCCACAGCGGTTCCGCAGCATGCCTCAGTGAACACGGGGGCCTTGCTCAAGGACCCACAGGCTGAGGCTGGGTTTGAACCTGCGACCTTCTGATTACAAGCACACAGGCTTAGCCCACAGAGCCACACGCTGCCCCCTAATTACTGTGTTTATTTTGTTCAAGTAACCCCCCACCCCAATTTTCTCAAAGGGTATGCTACTTCATTGGGTTTACGCGCAGAATCAAATACACTTAAAAATTCTTTAGGGGAAAAAATTTATTAGGGACTTTAAATGATGGAAAGGAAATACGAGCCCAAATGTCATCTGATGACAAAGACACAATGGGAAGAGGCACACTGATTCCCATCACTTTTAGCGTAACAGACAGTCTCAGGGCTGGAAACACCACAAGCAGTACAATGTTAACAGCGGCCCTCAAGGATGAATCTGGGCACCCCAGTGCCACCTTAAGACTAGCACTAAACACACTGACTTCACACCCACTACCTGACTCTTCTCATATTGTGACGTCTCACCACCCTAGAAAAACAGCTGCTGAGTGTTTACCCAGGCGGAGGGTCAGACTCTGCGTGGGCTGTCCCAAGGAAAACTAGGTTAGGGTACCATGCACAGTGGGGGGGGGGCACGTGAAGCACATCTCAGTCCACCGGGTATTACAGGGAGAAGAAAAAAAAAACACATCTTCATAACTTACAGCACAGTGGTGGAATAAAACTGACTCCTAAATGGCTCCAAGAGGGTTTGCATGAAAGTGATCCAAGACCCCCCAGTGAACCCGGCTCACGCCAGGCTTCAGATGGGCTGTTTTAAACAGGGCACCTTCATCAATCTCCATTACGGCCATTAGCCGGAGATATGGGGGGGTCCTGTCCTTAGTCCGCGTGTCGCTATGGATGATTACCATCACGCTGCTCGTTTCTGAAATGTTATTAACGCCAGAAGAAAAATGGGGGGGTTATTTCATACTTTGGCGTCTCCAGAGCAGTTTCGTGTGGTGTGAAAAAATCACAAGGGCTACGATTGCAAACCTCACATTACAGGCGTTCTATTAATCAATACACGGTTTCAGGCGGGCCAGCTGGCTGTCGCTGAAACACGATCACTCCTTAAATCTACAATTGACTCGGCCGGCTCCGGCACACACCGGCGAAACATGAGAGGGGGGGGCCTGCAGGCTGCAATGCTCAATACTGGGAGGAGGGTCTAGGGGAGGGAAAGGAGAACAAGAGGTGCGGTGCTGAGGCCCGAGTCTCCAGAGCAGGAGCTCCTTACCCAGCCGGACAGGCAATCAGCCGAAACTGACGGCACCCCATGCATCGAATGGCCTTAGTTTAAATAACAGCCATTTCACTAAGTGTTGATTTTCTGGGTCCTTGAATGACACACAATGATTGATATAAAGTCCTGCTTGTGTCCTCTTACTTTAAATACCTCCTTTACTCGCATTCCATGGTGCTGCACACATGTGTTTGTTGAAATAAAGGGCTTGCCCCCAATGTGAGTAACAGAGCAGATGCACGCCTACTGCCACAAGCCCCACGGTGAAAACACAAGGTCCTGGCAGGCTCAGGAACACAGGGCCCCTCAGCACCTCAGGCATCAGCACCGCCTCCTCTGGAAGGGAGGATGTCTCCAGTGAGGGGTGCCTCCCCCATTGCTCATTACTGGCTGCAAAACAAAAAACACCCTCAACCGAGGGAGCATCTCGTTCACACTCTCAGATGGAGGGGCAGGGCTGAAGGCCTCCCTCTGACTCATTTAAGCTTCCCCCAGAAAAACAGCGGAGGGCTAGATCCTTCCCAAAATCTTCAAACACTAAATGATCATCCACCAATCACAGAGGAGAAGAGAAAAGGATAAACCATCTACCAGTCAAAGAGGAGAAGAGAAAAGGATAAACCAACAACCAATCAAAGAAGAGCGAGATGAGTGTTTGACATGGCAGAATGGGCAGAAGCACACAGAGACATTGTTCTTTATTATATGACCCATCTGCCGTGACACTGACAGACTGAATTTCGGGGATCACCGCTTGGGTTACGGTGATTAAGGAACAGCGCCCCCCACCAAGACTGCAGGTCATGACAAGGCGTGGCAAGGAGGTCAGCCATGTCAGATTCAAATCCTCAGGCCCTCTTCGGCCGCTATATTCCAGCGATGCCACCGAAAAAGCGCGGCTCTGACCATATTCTCGTCATAGTTCCTTTCGGCATGTGGAGCACAGACTTAGCCGGGAGGTACGAAGCGGTGCAGGCGGGCCGGGATCAGGAGCCGCGCTGCCTGGCCGGCGTCCCCGTCACGCACGCAGACGGCCGTCGGCGCTGACGGCAGGCTAATGAAGGGAAGGGAACGCGCTGCCCATTTAAAGCCGGTGAAGCCGCGCTGTGTTCCGCTTTGGCTGCTCGCCATGTAAACACGGGTCCTGCCAGTAAGGTACTGATGCAGCCCTTTGTTTTAAGTCCCTGTCACTGGCCGCTCCAAATGCCAGCTTCCTGCTGTCGCACCAGAACATCGACGGGGGCTCCTGAATGTTAATAAGAGATCCATGAGGCCCGAACATGCTACTTTAAAACGGACCCTCGCCCTCTGAGAGCATTAGCTGCTGGGCCCTGGGTCTCCCAGCCCGGGCATCCGCACACTCATGGCTCTGATATCGATCTGCCTGTCCATTTAATTTTTTCAGCAATGTGGGGATCTGCCTTTAAGGGCTTTGGCTGACATTAGCCAGAGCCAGGACCAGAGTGAGGGCTGGCACACTTGGGAAACATTCCCCCAATGGATTGCCAGCTGGGTTCTCCTACCTGATAGTCTAGAACGCTGAATCCCAGGCCTTGGTCTGCCTTCTCCAGCTCTAACATGTGGATCTTCTGGGACCATAGAGCCAGCTCTGGGTCATCGTCCTCCTCAACTTCCACATTCTCCCCTTCCTCCAGAAAGTGACGCTGCTCCGTCTGGGGGCTGTCCTCCCATTCGTCATCGGGTTCCTCCAGGATAGCCTGTTCCTGCAGGATGAAGATGGCACAAAGACTGGAGACACGCATGCAAGTAGGCTGTGGTTTTCACCTCCCTGTACCTGAATTGTATTTTAGAGGCTTTTAACAAACCTTCTACGTCATAAAAAAAATAACCAACATAAAAAATGTCCCAGGTGTTCGGGAGGGTCACTGTTTTAGTCTGCGTACTGAAGACACCCCCCCACCTGCAAGAGAGGTGAATTGCATCCTACAGTGCGAGGTGGTGAACCACACCCGCTGTTTACCAAGCCTTTTTGGCACCTGGGACCCCCGGAAATGTGAAAGATTGCTGCAGAACAAGGGAGGAGGGACGAACATGTCAGACCGTACATCAGGTCACTGGCGCAGCAGGAATGCCTGAGGGACAGTACACTTATATAAAACCCAGCTACCACGTGTACAAAGTGAAGGAGAAACAGTGTACTGACCATATGAAACCCTGGAAATGGGCAAACCTGTCTGCCATGAAGCATTCTGAGTAATGCAGCACACCCATCAGCGATAGCTTTGTTAGGGGCAGCGTCTGGTCAGACAGCATTGGTAGTGAGGCCTGTACATTTTTGTGCCCCAGTGAGTGGAAGGACCTGCAGCACCCAGCTAGCTGTACCTGGAACAACGGTGGTCCGCCGCTCAGCCAGTCGTCTGGCCGCGGCTCCTCCACGTCGGGCTGGAGGTCAGCGCTCTCGGCGCTCAGGTGGCGGCAGCAGACCAGGGTGAAGGGGGGCGGTACTTCCCGCAGGAAGGCCACCGCCTCGCGTCGGGACTTCCCATACAGCTGCACTCCATTCACCTGCAGGGGGCGCCAGAGGTCAGCCCTACATCAAGCAGCTCTTAGCATGTGGAAGGCTGTCAGGACCTCACCTCCAGCAGCTCATCCTCTGGCCTCAGCAGCCCGTGCTCAGCCACGGGGCCCCCTGGGGCCACGGTGGAGATATAGTGGTGTCCATCGAAGGAGTCCAGCTCCACGCCCAGCCGCATAGTGTGGATCGGAAGGAGCTAAGGAAGACAGAGGCGTCACAGGTACCGTGGGTCACGCAACAGGCCAGGCTGCTGCAGAGCTGACAGCACAGAGTCACAGCAAATACCTTGGAGTATTTCTGAAGCTCAGCATCATCCTCGATCACTGGATCCAACTCGACGACCTTTGGGGAGGGTGGGGTGGGGTGGCAACACAAAAAGCATCATCTTCCCACATAGCTCACTCCTCAGGCCTTAGTTCTGGAAGTTTCTGACAGAGCTTCCCACTTCACTGAGCTCTGTGGCAGACGGGCTCTTACCAGAACTGTGTACTCCGGTCCCAGCGCCTGCTCCCACTTTACCCTCAGCTCCTTCTCGGCGAGCAACACCGGGTCCGGTGCTGGAACGACACGCCTTCATTAGAGTCCTCCTCCACCCAAGAGAATCACTTGATCGGGGATAGTGGCACAGCTGAGTATGCCAGTCACAGCATGACTCCAACTGTCCAGCATAATAATGGCATTTAGTGGGAAAGTATGGGGACACCCCCAGCTGCTGCGGGCAGAGCCCTGGGGGCCTAGCCGGCAGAGCGTAGGCCCAGGAAAGGTGTTACAGGAAGTCACACGTCGTACAACACACCGGACAACCCGGCAATGCGAATTACAAGTCACAAAAACACTGTTGATGCCGGAGGGATTTTGTGATAGTGACCCCCACTCTGCCCAGCCCGTCAGTGGATTGCACACACAATCCTCAGAGCCCCGGGAGGGGGGCAAAGAACCCCCAAACACCGCCAGGGCAGGGCAATCTGCTCCTGTCATATTAATGCGATTAAATTCCAGAGAAGCACCCTGTGTTTACACTGACCACTAAGAAGGGTTAGCGGCTCTGATGGGAAGACGGTCAGTCATCAAGGGACACATACACACATGCACCTCAAAGCCCAGCAGGTGTTAAATTATCTCCAACACACTGAAGCAGACACTTAAAATAACAGCAGTACCTGTAAATGTCCCTAAAGGGTGAGCGAGAGGCTGCCGTGGTTCACTCCATACCTCAAGGGTGTATCTGCATGTTCATTTGGGTTCCCCTGCATGGCCTACATATCTTGTATGGGAGGAACAGTTGTGTGTGTGCGTGTCACTATGACGCTGCAATTCCTGGACCTGCCATCCATTGGTACTTTTCTAATACCACCAAAAACCAAGCCATACTGCAAACTGACGGTTTTCCCGTAAACTATCTGAGCTGTACCAGAGCCATAATCACGCTGGCATGGCCCTCTCTATTAGCAGACCAAACTGAGCTAGTTGCGTCACCACCAACTCAGAGATACGTGCATACACTGGTGTTCTGCGTCAATATGAATGAATAACCTGAAGATAATGAATAACATATAGAATATGCCTTTTTTATCAATAGTATCGCACATCGCGATGTATTGGTGCATTCCCCATAACTCGGAACCTGAAAATTTCCAGCCATCTACTTAGAAAAGTACTGCAGAACAGCTGAACGGATTGATTTGTAATGCAAATTCTACTCAAACAAACGCTAATTCTGCTAGAGTTTGATGATAACAAAAGACAGCAACTCTCAGAATGCAGTAAATCATGATGTACTCCATGTGAACGGTGCATAAGCATCTCTTCGGTTTTACATCACTGTCACTCTCCAAACCCCGCAGTACTTTTACCAGCCCGTTTTTTTGCTGGCCCTTCTGCAGTGGAACCAAAGTGAGCTGGAACCGCGCTGTAACTAGACTCTTTGTGGTATGGCTCAAATCCTGTATGCTAGTGGAAAAGCGGCATAAGGTTGATAGACAAACACACCTAACTGCACGTTTCTGTACTGGGCGAGGAAACCTGAGTGACCCTGGAGAACATGCAAACCGCACATACATGAGCAGGGCAGGATTTGAACCGTCAACCCTGAGGACCAGATCGCTTAAACACAAGTTACACTGGAGCTATATGGACAGGAGGCTGTGAGGTGGATTCAGTATCACGAGATCACAGGATACAGAATTCAACACCTTAACCAAAAAAGGCCTCAAAGCTGAGCCTTGCGAACCGAATCCTTCATGCTGGGCTCTAATGGTCAGTACATAAGAGTTTGGTATTAAGTATAAAAAGAAAAGGCTATATCATCAGCAGGGGTGTTATTTAAAATCAATCTCACTTTACTGTGGGAAATAAGATCACAATGTACTGCCAGCACAGGGCCCGTCAGCATGGGGGCCCATCACTGGTGGCCCCATGCAACACAACCCTGCATACGAGGGCCTGGCAGCTCGGGGCCCCGTCTGGATTAATTAGGCAGCAGTGTAATGCGAGCCGGGCCGTTCTTCCGCTGGCGGCCCTGCCGTGCCGATACATATATCAGTGGGGCTGTCTAGTGTGACAGTAACCGGGCCGGGGAGGGGTGGGATTTTGAGTGACAGCCTAGCCTCACCATGACCCCGCACTGAGTTCCAGCAACCGATGTCAGGCAGCTCTTACAAACCCTGAAGGACCCCTGAGCCAGACGGGAGTAACGGGGGAGGGGCGCGTCAACACGCTCCGCACCTCGAAGGCCCTTACTCATTACCGCGACGCCGCAGCCCAAAACACAGATTCCATTAAATGATAAAGCCGCACCGCCCACCACCCAAGCACACATCTGCCATAATTTTCCCCACTGCAACCACCTGAATCACCCTGTCTCACATTAATAAGTCTGTTTCATTTAGCAGTGAAGGGATGCAGTTTTCTGGCACCGTGTCCTATTTATAATGTCATAAGCAGGAGACTGGGTGGGGGGCCCTGTCCTTGGAGCCTCTGAGCACCTCGCTGACACCCACCAATCACCTATTGAAGCCAGAGGAGCACGGCTGCACGGTCATATAGTGATGACGGCGCCCCCTGGAAGCGTCAAGCAGACAGCGAGGTCTCACCTCTGGCTAGCTGTGACCTGAACCCAGAGGCAGGGTTCTCTGCAAGTTCAGGGGCGGCGGGGGCCTTCTGCACATCCGTGCGGATCTTGACCTCGGACGACCTCTTCAGAGACACGCGGGAGGGCTCCCTGTGGACTAGAGAGAACGATAGCGCCCTCAGGCGGATGCTGGGAGAACAGCGCATACCTCTGAGGTCCAGAGAGCCCCATAGGCAGGCTAGATGTCAGCAGAGTGCTGTGCAGTACGGTATGATGGAAACTGACGCCGTGCAGCAATGTGACCAACAGGCAGGCATGTGGAACCGCTTCCTCGTTTTTTTGGATAGATGCAGACAGAGATTAAAAAAAAAAAACCTAAAACCGTTTGCCGTCCTCTCAGCGCCCAGCCCTGGGACAACCCCCAAAAAACACACACATGATCCATGCAATTACCCACTCATCAAGCCACTCCTTACTTAAAGACCAGGTGTTCTGCTGTAAAACTGTAAAACGGACAGTTTTGGGAACCAACTGGCAAAACACAAAGTCATCCTGACTTTCTCTGCAGACGAGCCTCGGGCAGCGTGGGAGGGGACTTGGGAGCCTAAGGGGAACGTGACCCGCAGGGGGTGATTTCCGAAAAGCTCAGCACTGCGAATGCAGACTGCCTGTGATAACTCTCCCATAGAAAGCCCCAAGTAGGACGTCACGCAGACACTGTCTGTAGGTGCTTCTCGCTGCATAACTAAAAGCTTGCTCGCTTATTAACGTACAAGTTAATTATGCTGAGAGCAATAAGACATGTAAGGAAAGATTAGGCGTTATGGAAAAGTAAGGTGTGCACTGAAGCTCACAGACCCATTGTGGTAGATCGTTGCGGGCACTGGGACGGTCTCCAGTGAGAGGAGGTGGCCAAGGTAAGCTGCTGGCGGGGGGGCAGAGCAAGCAGGGCACCACCACTCACCTTTATCCAGGGAGAGCTCCTTGGGCATGGCCTTGGATGCCATCTTCCTGACCAGGGTGAGGTTGACCGTTGAGCCGGTGTGCTTCATCACCTCCAGCACCTCCTCATTGGTGAAGCCCTGCAGGTTGACGCCGTCCAGCTGCAGGAGAAGGGCTATTCAGACATGTATCGGAGTCCAGACACGGGGACGTGCCTGATTGCGGCTCCCCAGTGCTCGGCATCCCAGCTTGTGCCACCAGGTTGTCCTCAAAGGAAAAAGCTGAGTAAATTATAATTAGAGAGTGATGGAGAGGCTTACCGCTATTATCCTGTCATGGACCCGGATATTCCCGCTCTGTTCAGCGGCGCTCCCTGGAATGACGTGCTTTATAAAGACCCCCACGGCATCTGAAATGCAGCAGGACAGAGACCAAGAATGGTGGTCGCTTACTCAGGCACCTGTGTGGCGTTCCTGCCCCCCGGGGTACAGACCCCCACCCCTGCTGAGGCGGCATCTCTCACTCTCGCTGGTCATGGCGTTGTAGCCCACGATGGAGATACCGAGGCTCTGACCCTCCTTTTTCCTCAGGACCACCTCATGGATCTCATACCCATCCAGGTTCGGCTGAAACAGACATATGACCCGTGACGCTGTTCAGATAACAGATGTGAGAGAGAGACTGAAAAAGAACATGCGCCTCTTCATCCCTCAGGCTTACCATCCTGGTTCCTCTGCGGGAGGGACCCGGGACCGGAGGCAGTGTGGAAACAGGGGCAACGGCAGGAGCTGGGGGTGGTGGCGGGGGAGCATGCAGTCCCCCCAGGGGGTCCCGGGCGATGAGCATCCTGATGCGACTCCCGCAACCCTGTAGCACCCGCACAACCTGGTCGCTGGCCAGCCCCTGAGTCGGAGTCTCCCCAATGCGGAGGATGTGGTCGCCTGTGCGCAACCGACCGTCCTGTAGGAGGCGACATCGAGACGAGAGTGCCAGGTAGAGAAACATACATGGGGCATACATTGAGCACCCATACACCGTACTTCCTGCATCTTCTACTTCCTGTTAGCATCCATTTGGATGAGACTTCAGAGTTGTATTTACAGACAGTTACCAGGAACCAGCCAAAATGTGTTTAGGGTTCTCAAGGCAGACAGGGGCGCTTCCACAGGCCGTATCTTGAGGGCCTGGATGGTGTTCAGACCCTGGCGGGACCCACTTAAACACTCCAGTCATGTAAGCCTCCTTATGTAAATCAAGACCGATATCCTGCTGATACAACTGAATAGCAAAATAGAAGCAAAAGAGTGCAGTCAGCACTACAGCCACTTCCCAGCTGACAGAAGCGTCCGCACAATCAGACGGCAGAGACTTAAGTGGATGAAACTGCAGCTGAGCCGCAGCCGGCGCAAACCGAACTTAAAATAAAAAGGGAGTCGCAGAGAAGTTTTAAACGCTAAACCCAGGTCGGGAAACTCACCACGATCAATTAGGCAGCCTGGGTTCGGCACGTCATTTAAAAAAAATAATAATAAAATGAAATGTTCTTTTCATTGGTGGAACGGGGTTGACTGGCATGAAAAATAGAGGTCCTAGAAAAGTACTAGGTTCAGGTTTCCTTGACCTTGAGACTATATTAATAGTATTATTAGTACTAATAGCATAGTCCCCGTGACCCTGATCAGAATACGTGTTAGAAGACAGAGACAGGTAATATAGTAATGTTAACAGATTACAATCAAAACAGGGGGAATAACCTCAAGCTGCTTCTCTGAGACATTCTCAGAGGAACACCTCACTGTGTGACTCGGTGCAAAAGGAAAATGCATTTTTGCTGATGTCATTTTCTTCTCTAGTTTAGAGGGAAGGTGCCGCTGCCTGATGCATTCCGGTCACGCAGTAAACACAGCGAGTATCGGTACATGCGAGCATGGGTATCATTCTGCCGGTAGCTGGGTGGGGAATGGAGAATTCACCTCAGGCCTGCTGAGGTTGGCAGAAAAGAGGGAGAGGTATCGAACAACGGAACTGTAAGCAGGGAAACTTCTGGAAGAAGCCGGGGGGGAAGGGGAATTGACTATCATTCGAGGGAAGACAGCAATCTGTCAGAAAATGAAAACAAAGACATCAAAAGCATTGAGCGAGCATGTCTCCCACCCCCACCCGCACGTGTGCGCGTGCAGGGCAGCCAGCAGGGGGCGCGCAGAGGCGAGGAGGACAGGGGACAAAAGGCCAATTTTGACAGCTTTTTGGAGCGTGAGCTCCGCTGATGCATGAAACACGACGCTGTGGCTTTCCAACAAGGAGGGTTTTGTTGCTGGGAGCAGGAGTTTTGAAAAGGGGTGGAAGGCGGGGGGCGGGTTTGGGTTATAGGGTGACAGAGAGCCCGGCTGCTCCATGTGGAAAAGGGGCTGGGGAGAACTTCAAAAAGAGATGCAAAAAAAAAACCATAAATCAAATGTTAATTATAATGGACAGCTCTACGGCGAAAAGGAAAGAAGAAAGCAGGACGTGAGAGCAGACTGGAGCTGCTCGGGGCTCCTGCGGGTGAGAGCAGAGCCTGCACACAAACGCCAGGGCCTGCGAGAGCATAACCCACCTACAGGGATCTCTTCCCGCTATTATATAACAGCTGATACAAGGTTTTTTCAATTATGTTTTCATTCCAGTCAAGCGGTATTTAAACACTTTACAGTCCTGCTCTCGGGGGAACTGCAATTCCTATACAAGTCTTTTTACATTTTGTACAGACGGGACAAACACAACCAGACTTGTCTTACATTATATACAATTATAATACTATATTATTAATACACTGAGTATATAGCTTGACTTTAAACCCATTTATAAATATGCTAGCTTGTAATTTGATATATATATGAATTAAAAATGCCAACGTAAACCATGGCATTTGCTGAGCTGAATATTTAAGAACATCGGGGCGATGCAGGAGGACACACCAACCTTGTCGGCCACGCTGCCGGGCACCAGGGTGCGCACCACCACGCCCGTCGCCTTCCCGCCCACGATGCCAAAGCCCAGGCCGGAGCCGTCGTTCACCAGCTCGATCTCCTCCACGTGGCCCCACAGCTCCTGTCGAAGTGGAGTGACGCGGAGTCGTGATGCCAGCCTCACACTGCTGCCTCCCCCGACCATCTTTAGAAGACGACCCTTTCGGTCCAGCCACGTTACTCTGCTGCTCATCTCCTATTTCATACTAAGGAACCAAGACTTATACGTCTTTTTATGGGGTAATTCAGGTTAAGTACTCTGCTCAAGGTTAGAAAGAAAGCCACCCCCCCAGGGACCTAAGCAAGCAACCTTCTGGTTACAAGTCTGTGTCCGTAACCATCACACTGCCTGCTACCATGCGATAAATTAGGGTGATAAAAACGAGTAAATTATCATCCATGCTTTCATTTTCAGCAACATCCAATAAGGGAGGCAGTGATGCAGAACCTACCCCACATAAGGCAGCATGTGGCGAGATGCAGGGTACACCCTAGAGAGTCTATCAGGCCCCCTGTGCAAGCGCTCACATTTACACCCTAAGGGTGTGGACAAGCCCCCTGCGCAGCGAGCCCCTCTCTCGTAAACCAGAAACGCCGCGCACAGAGTTAGACACGACCCAGTGAGTCACAGCGCCATGAGAACAGAGGTTCTTAAAAGCCAGGGCCCTTCAAGGTCAGAAATGTAACTTGCTAATCAGTCGGGGTCAGAGAGTCCCCAGGGCCTCCTCCCGTGCGCCACCCGCTCACAGATCACAGGCAGCGGGCGTGCACACACGTACAGTACACACACGTACAGTACACACACACACACACACACACACACACACACACACACACACACACACACACACACACACACACACACACACACACACACACACACACACACACACACACACACACACACACACACACACACACACACAAGTGCACCTAAATCACCAAAGTCTCCTTGGGATTTATTAATGATCATCAGTCAGGGCACCCGTGCCCCCTTCTCTGGTAGCCTGCTTATCAGATGGGTGACTTCCGTGGCAATTTTCCCCGTCTAATGAAAGAGCGGCGCTCATCGCTCCTCGGCAGATGAGTCCCTATCCAAATGCTTAGCACAGAGCAACAAGCCACTTCGGAGATAAGGGCACACATTCCAGCGCTGGCTTCCTGTTACCTCCTCAGTCGCTGTCTGAAGGCCCGCCCACCCTGACAGCAAGCTCCACTGCTTTAACAGCTAAAATGTTTATTACACAAGCAGAGAAATGAACCAGGCTGATTAAGCAGCTGAAATATCGCAAAAGGAACCTTGCTCTCTACCCCAATGCTGCGATGAAAAGTACAAATATTAAATAACACCCAAGGGACCCAGGTGCTAGATTATCACTCAACGTTGCCCCTCCCCCCAGTTCATGACGAGAATCTGAAACATGTTTATAAAGAAAATCAAAGCAGTTCTAAGACATTAAAACAGGAAATGTGTAGGTATGAATGAAATCACACTCTATTAGACTTTTGATGAGTTGCGGTGCACTTTACACCTTTCTCCTTAAAGTACTAGCAAGATCATCTACTGCAATGAGCAGCCCCAGTTCTTCCTAAAAAGACGTTCCTCATGGCTCTCCACTGGTCACTGCACCACTTATGAAAAAAACATCTTCCTGGGACAGCCTGGGATGTAGTTTAAGCCCTATCCCTCCCAGAGAGGGTAGCCCAGCACGACGTGGCAACGCTGCTTGTTGCATTCTGCTGCACTATAATTAGCATGAAAATATTTCTGCAAGAATCTGGAATCAGTGTTCTGCGAAAATGTCAGGCTCAAGACTGTTAAATGGGGGGGGTCTACAAAGTAACATTGGCTAAATCCACCATTTAAGGCGCAGAGCTCAAAATCCCAGGAGCTTAGAAGACGGCACCCTGATGGATAAATATTGTTTCAGCTTTTCGCAGTAAAAGCTCAGCTATAGATAGAAAAAAGGGAGAGAGTGAAGCTGTTTATACGGCCTGGGAGCCACGGAGTGGGAAAGCAGATGTGGGAGCTCGGTGATTCAGTGGACAAAATAATCCTGGGGTTTGACCTCACCGTGACAGACATGCGCTGGGGGCCGCTCCTTCATTTTTTGTTTATTAAACTGGTAAGTATAGCTTGGGGGGGGGGGGGGCGGTCAGGCGTCCCATCACACTTCTCAGCAAACAGACACTACAGCCTCAATACATGATATTTCATAGGCGATTCTTCCAAGTCCCTCATTAATCTATCTTTTTCATGACATTCTCACAAAGCGCAAATATATAAATCAGATGACTGACTGCCAAAAAGATAATTGATAAATATTTCTGGGAAAGAACAGTTGTGGCTTTTTGTTGTTTTGACCTTCTTGTCAGATACTTAAATTTGAAAGCTGCGATAAAACAACCCGGCTCTTTTAGCACCAAAATTCAATTAACTTGATTTCTGGAGGGACAGTGAATGAAAAACTAGCGTGATGGGGGAGCCGACGGCCGGCACCGGGCACTCAGTCACTCATAGGGATTAAAGGGGCATTAATGAAAACAGAAATAAAGGCCGCAGGGGGAATAATAATTATGTCTTATTCTGAAGGCCCATGAGGACTGTACCGCAGGACCCCGAAAAGCACACGCTCCATGAAGGGTACCCTGACACCTCCACATTCAGCCTGAAGCTTCCTTACCGACTGCACTGGCCCTGGCAAACGGGCACGGCGCGGGGCTGCCGGGTCCCTGGCCACCACCAGGTCGACCCGCTCGCCTGACTGCTGCAGCAGACCAATGGCCTGCTGCTGGGTGACGTTCTTATCCAGGGGGCTCCCGTTGATTGCCAGAATCTGGTCGTTCTCCTGCAACCGTCCATCTCTACAGGAAGAGAAGCAGCTGTCAGGTGGAAGGCACCAGGGAACACACAATGGGTAACGGCGCAACAGGACATCCTACCATGTCAGCTGGTAAACTGCATGCATGCTTCAAACCTTACAGCCTAGCAACGCATTCTTAAAATTCAGTAAAAAAAAAACAGCTAAATAAACCAGCATACAACATCGGGACCAGTAATAAGAGAGGCGGCTGCTCACCGGTGTGCAATGCTTCCCGGCTGCACCTGCCGGATGAAGACACCATTGCCGCCCACACCGTCGGGGCCGAGGCCCACCACACTGAAGCCAAGGCCCCCGGACACCGGCTTCGGCAGGCTGATCTGCTCAGTCGGCCTTCCCTACGGAGAACAGGCTGATTCAGCACCAATCATGTCCAGTGGCAGTCCATTTGTTTACCATCAATCCAATTTTAATGACGTCACCAAAACAAGCAATATATGGGTGGGGCAAAATATCTTTTCATGCATTATCTTAAATCGCTTTATATTATGAAACATGAAAAAATCACTTAAAAATGTTAAAAACACTGTTTTAATGGCTGGGAAAAGTGGCACTTCAGTGACTGGAAGGAGCCCACCTCCGCTGCCGCCTGGATCCATCTCTGCAGCTGCTCGGGTGAGAGACGGCCAGGCAGGCAGAGCCCTGAGCCATTGGACACCACCGAGCCTGGGGCAGCCCCCAGCAGGCTGCTGGGTGGTCGGCTGGCGCTGACGATGAGCTGCCCCTTCCGGGAGAAGCTAAAATCGCTGCAGGTGTCGGCTGGCAGGCAGTTCAGCTGGGGAAGGACGGAGACGGGGCGTTTCAGGGTTTGAGAATGGGACACCTTTTTTGCAGGTACATCACCAAAGGGACTACTCTCTCAGAACAAAAATAAGTCAGAAAACAAGTGCAAATGGGGAGGACCTACAATAGATTACAATATAAATGAATACTATTATCAACTGGATTTATCCGACTTTCTAAAAAAGTATGAGTCCAACAAATTATAACAACAACCTACAAACGACAATTAAAATGATATAATAAACAAAAAAATCCATAAGCAAATTTATGGAAGCACAGGCTCAAATTAAAGAGTGATTGTTTCAACTGTAGTACATTTTCTCAACAATCGGAAAAGAGTGAAAAAAGAATCAGGAAACACACACCACTCCAAAAAAGTCTCGATGGAAGCTTGGGGGTGGGTATCAATGCATTCTTCTGCTATGTGCCGCAGCTTCACACAGGTAATGTATTAATGACCTTTAGACTCACAGAGTGTAAACTTATCAGTCTTCAGCTTATTTAGCCTGGGCTGACAGGGTAAGTTCTCATCCATTTCATCAATACATCCCTGACAAGACAGTTACTCAAACCAAGAGCATATTAACAGCTGACAGATCTATGACAACACCCACTGTCACTAAGGACGCCCGAGTGTACACACTCTCACCTCCACCTGTCTATCTCCAGAAGTGTGCAAGATTGCTTCCTGCCAGTATCTTCACTTGGATCATGAACTGTATCAATCAATTTCAAAAAAGGGGATGTAATAAACCCCATACCCACCCTCCCTAACCTGCAGACAGTCACGCATAATAAACCCCTTAACCTGCCCTCCATAACCTGCAGATGGTCACAGGTAATCAATGGCTTACCTGCTCTTTTAGCTGTTTGATGGAATGCTGAAGGGTGAGGATGTGACCCAGCAGAGGGCTCCGCAGCGTGTCGCTGAGGGCCCCCAGCCGCTCACTGTGGGACCACTCCTCTCGCTGGAGAAGCTTGGCCTGGAGCCTTTCGAGCGCCTGCAGGACTCGCTGCCGCTCCACAGCAGATACTGCACAAACCAGACAAACGCAAAGTGCAGACCCTTTCACAATATATATCAGCTTTCACATTATATCCATTAGTAACTGGTGCAAAGGGGTCACTTTGCTACTGATGTGAATTTATTACATATTGCTATGACATAGTTATTAATTAATATTAATATTAATTTTACAGCATACCTGTGGGAACATTTTCATACATTTCAGTGATATTTTCTCAGATGTGACAGAATCTGCAAGACAAATCATAGCTATAAACATAGAGATATTCGGTGGAGTAACTGTATAATACAGGCATTTCCAAACAATCGTAACGACCCCGATAAATGAAAATCATATCAAGTAACATTACAGGCAGTTGCTTCACTGTCGATCTGTACGAAAACAACACGAAGCAGTTCTCCTTAATCGATGCAGCTTCCGTGTAGTTCTGGCGAATATGTTTTACTATTAAAAAATCTAAATACTTTTAAACTTTGATTATACAAGTACCTTTTTAAAACGTGGCAAATGTTTAATAACAAAACTTTTTAAACAGAACACTACTGGCAATTTGGTTTCTATAAACAAATCTGAAAATGATATCCAAGTTGTCAAATCCACCTGATTGGCTAACCTGTAGTTTGTCTGCTGGTAAACGCAGATCGCCGCCCGCGACTAACAACTACACTTTTGTAGCTGGTTAACAATCTACCCCGTTAAGCCTGTCAACTGCGGCTGGCAGATACGCACTTAGGTATGAAGTAGGCAGAAAGCATGAAGGCAGACATTTGCGAAGCTCGCCGATCCTTACCTGTCCGACGGAAGTGAACAGCCCACGCCTCACCTGAAACAGGAAGTGCTGTCGCGTTGCGCAATAGTGAGCCTTGAACTACAGTCACTATGGTAACGGATATCGGTCAAGCCAATGTAGCCTGCTAACTAACTGCGCTAAAGTTACTTATTTACCAGACGGTGGGGAGCTAGCTGTATCCATTAATCTCGTTTGACCAGCAGGTGCACGCTGTAAGTTACTCAGAGGCAAAAACGCTTCCAACATATCGGTCAGCTCTGGTTTCCACCTACTAATAAAGCTAGCTAGCTGGGCTAACGTCAGTTGAAATGGACTCCGCTCGCGAGCTAACCTGTTGTTAGCTGACAAACTTTCCTTTTATGGCAAGGCACCCGCAGTCACATTTAACGCGAGCTGGCTGTCACGGATAACCTTAATGTCGCTTTGTTTTGCGGTGCGTTGCTAGCTGTAGTTAGCAACGGCATTCTTACAGGTGGAAATCTGACTAGAAGTCGGGTCTGACGGTCGGCGTGGCGCGGTCCCTTTAAGGTCACGCGGTTCTCATCGATCACGTGGCTAGGAAACTGCGCCAATATGGCGGCTTACTGGAGGATGTCGCTTTGTTTATATCCCCAACTCCAGCTCTTTTTGTTCTGTTTAATTTATTGTAATTTAAATTGTATGTTAGCGACCGAAGTGGAAGACTGCACAAACCTACGCCTGGGACAATATCCTTTGCTACGAGGTTCAGAAATCGAGCTGCAAATCGTTATTATGGCCTGAGCGATGTGGTTTGTTGGCCTGTTGTCAAGCAGACTGGCTTAATACTAACTTGCGGTATAGTGAAAATGTCTTTTAATTTTTACCAACCTGTTTGGCATACGTAGTCAAGTCTGACATCTGTAAGTATGCCCGTAGTCGAGTACTTATTGATTTGGATCAAACATTGTTTGTGACGCATACCCTTATTTAAGAATACCGTTAATATGGGATGCATGCTTAAATACATCTAGCCGGTGAACATGAATTCCGCCAGTAATTTAATTTCGTGATGTCTGAAAAAGTCTTTTAAATTAATGCCATATCTTACAATTTGAAAGAAACATCGTAAGCGTTATCTACACCAACACCAACTGTATGTAATTAAAACGGCAAACCGAATTAACCTTAAATCAACATTAAATGCTGAAAATTGACAATTCGCAGTTGTATAAATCATTCTGAATGATTGTGATTTAGGCATTTTCAAATGGAAATATGAGCTATATTCATAAATGTAATAAACACCAGACCAACTTAAAGACGTTTGTATAAAATAAACTGGAAGCGAGTTTAATATAAGCATCTATTTAGATTAATTGTCATTTTGTCACGATTCTTTGATTTGTATAAAAACGTATACATTTTGCGAGTTAGTCAAATAAATACTGAACGTTTGAGGGCACTTAAGGTGAATGATCTTACCTTCTTTCTGAAGAGGGGTTTCTTTGGCTGGTTTTCTGAATGATGAATCTTGGCAATAGTTGTCATGTTATATATGATTTGCCTACTGTATATGTATATCTATAAAAGCCCGTTAGTGGGTGTTTCTGCATGGGATGCTGAAATGATGCTGAAGTGATCTCAGTTTCCTTAACACTGATCACATACCGGTGTAAAGACCCTAAAATAGATGATGCCACCCAAGAACCTGAAAATTGCAAGAACTCTTTGGCCTGGGGTAAGCAGGTTTCTTTTAATTTTAGCAAGGGAATTAGGGGTTCCTCTTGAAAAGCAGTAGTCTGGAATCAGTCCTAATCTGTGTGTGTGCACGTGTGTCTGTGAGAGGCAAGGATTTTACAGTTTATAATCAGTGTCTATTAGCGGAACATATATATAGAAAATAGCACTTTATAAAACATGTGTTTCTCATTTGTCTCTTATTGAAATCTATGTTGTGGTTTCAGTGGAATGCCTGCCAGCCCCCAATGTCACCTGCCGCCTTCCCAACAGGACACATTTTAAATTCAATGGGGAGGAAGTTGGATTCAACAAAAGTATCCCTTGTCGAAATGTGTATGTCCTATCTCCAGTATCAGTTTAAATGAAATAACTGGCGTTGTTGAAATGTTTACTAAGCACAGTTTTGATTGTTTTTTTTTCTTTTCTCTCTCTCGCCTTTCAGGAATGGCTATTCGTACAAAGTGGCAGTGGCTCTCTCTCTCTTCCTGGGCTGGCTGGGGGCCGATCGTTTCTACCTGGGATACCCTGCTTTAGGTGGGCCTGCATTGCAACATCCCACCGTCTCAGGTGTTGCATAGAATATCCTGCCATGGTCCGTTGTTTCATGGTAAAAGCCAAAGGTATTGTCGGCTTTCTGTGCAGCATCTCCCTTGTGTGGCGGGGAGGAGGAGTGTTTCCAAGCAAACATAAAACTCCCCCTTTTTAATGAAAACTGCAAGCCATACCTGCATCAAATGCAGAGGAATGCTTATTATGAGGTATGGCATGTGAATATTGCAAAATCATCAAAGAAAGCCATAGTGTTTGTGTGGAAGGCATCAGCAAATGGTACACAAGCTTTTCAGACATTTGACTTGCACAAAACTATACCCAGTTTACCATTGTGTCTTCACGAATATACTTTTATTAAAGTTAAAAGCTGGATTAAAGGTCGTCGTATCCTCTCCAGATCCATGGTCGTTTTGTTAACTCGATTCAGTATGCTGGATGGGTATTCTGCACTGTCCGCTAGGGATGCTGATGGCAACCGGGCGTGTGTTGCCCGTGTGGAGGAGATGGGGAGGGACATGCAACCTGGCGGAACACAGTGAGGCTAGGTAATGGCTGGTCTGGCATTTTATTATTCCGCGTCGTTCATTGGGGCCTAAGGGAACAAGAGCCCAGTCCAGTAAACCACAGGAACAGGAGCTCACCTGCCCAGTCTTCTGAGGGGGGGCGCTGGGGTGGCCTGACGGAGCGCTCGCCTTCTGCTCCGTGAAATCGGGCTGAAAAAACAGGCTCGGGGGCCCCAGGCTGGGAAAGTGACTTTGTGAAGGGTGGGGGGATTAATAAGCAGAGTCTGTGCCCTGCACCCTCCCGGTAGAGTGAAGGGAGCTGGTTCCTCCCGTGAAGAACGAAATAATGCCACCATTATCTCACCCAGAGGCACTCAGTCGGTAAATGGGAAATACATCAAAACACTGAAGTCAAGCATGAAGCAGCATGTATGTTTTTTCCTCTCCTTTTCTTTCTGATTGAGGTCTTATTTTTAATTAAGCACCTGCAAGATCACAAAGGCCCCAGCGGATGAAAGGCCTCCCTTGTCCCAGGGCTTTTTGTTTCCGGCGCTCAGGGACAGGAATGGCAGTTCACACTGTGCGGGCGCGAGCCAGCTCGGGTCCCCGCGTGGCACAGCACCTGGCCCTGCCTGGCAGCGGGCGAGCCGTGGCACCGCTGTGCCACATTAAGCCATTAAGATGCGGCTGGTCGGCGGGCTGCGAGGGCCCGGCTTTGTGGCGCAGAGGCATGGCAGCTCGTTCTAAATGGACACTTCAGTCAGTGGCGGAGCTGTCGCCGAATGGCCAATTTGCAGGAATATTAATGATAATTCCTTGTAATTGCGTTACATTCGCAGGGGTTGAAGCTTTTTTCCCCGTGTAAATTGATTGTAATTTTGTTTGTGTATCCGGATGGTGCCCGGAACGTGGGGCGAGGAGGGATTTTTTTGCACGCTGTTGCGGCGGTGACAAAGCGAGGAGGCGAGCTGGCCCAGGAATGGGCACAGCAGCGCGTTAAGCAGGCCTTAATGCCGGAGGATGGAGCCAGCACCCAGGGAGCCATGCTTACGTTGGAGTTAGAAGTACAAGGAGAAGAGGAGGACTCGTCAATGTTGTAAACAGGCAGATCTGCATGTGTGGTGCGGGTTTTAGTTAGGAACAGGGATTCTTAAACAAACAGGACCAGTAAATGAGTACTCGCCCTGTTGAATGTTTCATGCTCATGTTTGCAAACGGCACACATGGCTGTATTTGTGGCAGAAAATAAAGTTTAAAAATCCCTGTATGTTACAGCACTGGCTTGCAGTGCAACCCCCCCCCCCCCCCCCCCCCCGCACCCCACCAACTGGCATCTACTTGCTTTTCTCCTCTAGGTTTGCTGAAGTTCTGCACTGTGGGGCTTCTGTGGCATCGGCAGCCTGGTGGACTTCATGCTGATCTCTATGCAGGTGAACAGCACTGGAGGGTTTGGGTGCATTTTTATCGAACAGTAAAGACCCTGATTAATGTGATGCTGTCTTTTTAGTGATGACTGTTATTTCGTCTTTAAATGTTAGTGTCTGTCTGACAATGGCCCATTTAGCCTGTTTTCCAAGAAGAGTAATAGTCATCTGCTCGCGGTACACTAAGCCAGTGTTTCCCTACTTGGTCCTCGGGGACCCGCAGTCCATATTTTTGCTCCCGGCTCCTTGCCAGACAGTTCAGAACTGGGAGGGAGCAAAAACGTGGACTGTCTCTGGGTCCCTGATGACCAGATTGGGAAACACTGTGCTAAGCATAAGAAAGTAATGTGTAGAGATGAGTGACCGGACTAGATGGAGCAGCCCAGGAAATGAGGCAGGCAGTGTGGGCTCCTCCCCCCTGGACCACAGGCCCTCACCGCACTAGCTTTTCTGCTCTATGGCCCCTGGGTCTGGGGAAGCATGGGGCCAGAGTAAAGTTATGGGATGTGACCCAGCTTCATTTGAGGAAGTGCAGGTCAGGAGTAATGTGCTTCTGTGTGCAGAGACAGGCAGTGCTCTGTGCCTTTGATATAACTAGACGCCTGGGTTAGGTGGAATGCGAATGGTACCCAGAGGTGGACATTTCAGGTCCAGAAAGTAAAAATCCAAACCAGGATTTTGTTTCAACCAACCAGTTGAGTGTAAAGAGTTCTGGACCTGAAATGTCCTCCTTTGATTGTACCCCATTATAATTCCTGCACCCTGACAGCACGCTACTGTAGACGCTCGCTGCCACCTGTGTGTTGGGGAGTTCCTTGCCGGCAGCATCACTGGGGACTGCAGCATGTTTCCCCAGGGAGCTCAGTGCAGCCAAACCAGCACTGCCCCCCCCCCGAGGCTCAGAGGCCTGACAGAAGGAAAAGCCAGGCAGGCCATTTGTTTGCCCCACCCCCCATCCCAAAGTTTACACTGAGGCGTGTGGGGTCTGGAGAAACATTGAACTGATTTAAATTTGGCTGAAGGATGTTTTAATGTGTCCAGTGCAACTACAGGGAAAACAACATGCCGATCTGGTCCCAATTTAGCGTGAGCTACATGCAGCCCGATGCACCAGGAGCTGCCTCCCGAAACGGACTCACTCAGGGGCTCCGCTTTGTTTGACAGTTTGTTTTTAGAAAAGAATGCAATAGTCACCCCTCCGGCCCTGTGTTGGGAAAGCAGTTGGGAGATGGATGTATGTAACAGACACCAAACGCAGAAAAACATCAGTAAGTCCGTTTTATATGAGGCTCCCATGACTGTATTTTGACCATTTGACATTCATGTCATGTCACTTTGATCTACAGAGCTGAATATAGCTGTGGGTGTTTGCCTGCCCAAGCCACTCATTTTGGGGGTGGAAATGGAGTAAAGTTTAGCTTCACTTTTGCACAGAGGAAAGAAAAGGCCTGAAGAGGGATCCAGCTTGTCGGATCGGCCGCCGTCTTTTAGCGTGGAGCTTCTCTGATCATCTGGTCGGCCATAGATGAGCCGGTTTTCTGTGTGCTGCCCCCCCTGCAGATAATGAATTAAGCTAATCTCAGAATGGATCAGGGCATAAATCTCGCAGACACCAGAGGCCTGCGGGTTCTCACGCCGGTTTTGGGGGCCTGTCTGGCCGCAGCGGTTTAAATGTATAACTCATAGATGCCCCGCCCTGCAAAATAATATTTTGCCCCCCTCCTCCAGGTTTCAGAAATCTGTCTTCTTCAAACGAGACCGGCAGCTTTTCCCAGCAGAAAAAATAAATAAGAAATCATTTTTATTATTTAAAAAGTGATTTTATGGGGCGGCGGCCGTGGCTTTGATTAACGGGGAGCCGACGGTGTTTATTGTTGGGTTAATGCTGGATTGAGGGCCCTGGGAGAGCAATGCTTTTAAGGAGTGTCCCTGGCGCAGGGCACTGCCGCGCGCTTACATTCCCAATTAGCTGTACTCCGTCCGGGTGCTACCGCCGTCGCCTTAAAGAGTGACACCGCTGATAAAACGCTGCTTTCCCCAGAGCCCATTTATGTGCGCTATTACTTGCTAAAGTGCCATATTTTAAGTATAACTACCTTGGCTAAGAGCAGCGCCGACAAGGAAATGCCTCTTTGAGAAGTAATGAATAAACACCTAGCACATTTAATTATATGTATGTATATGAGTGTGGGTGCGTGTGGCCGCTGTAGGTTTTGCTGTCCTTGCCATACTTGCTATATATTTATATTCTGAGGCCTGGTCCCCACAAAGACGCCGACTCTTGGATGGTTTCCCTTTGTTGGGTTTTGGAACCATGAATAGCGTTAAAATTAGAGTTTAGGGGAGCTTCCCCTTAGGAGCGCAGGGACGGCGCGCGGGTGCGTCTATATACCAGTGACTGAGTTACCTCGGCCTGTACGTTTCTGCTGAGAAACAAACGTATTCATTTCTGTGAAAACAGTCCCCTCATTGTTATACCACGAATGACGGCAGATCGCAGGCAAGAGGCTGATCTCGGTTACCCCAGATTATTCACACACGAGCCATCGCTAACCTTGACATTGTTTAACGCAGAGTCGGCTTCAATCACAGTCAGCCTTTCCCTGCCCCCCCCCCCCCCCCCCCCCCCCCACGGCACTGTGCACCAGATGGGGCTCCTCCCGTCAGAGCCAGTCCACAGAGGCCAGGTGTTCGCGGCGAGCTCGCGGGAAGCCATTACCCTGTCGGTGTGTGTCAGCTTCTCGCAGTTACGTTGATACAAGCTGATCTCCGTCCTGGACGGCGCCCAGTGTTTCTGTGCCGACAAGACCGAGGCAGACCGGGCTCCGGTTCAGAAGCGTGACGCCTGTCCTCAGGTCGTGTGCATGAATATTCTTACTCATGCTTCGTTTTCAGTGGAATAAATGCTGCGTGGACGTCTGGTTCAAAACCAGCCCCCGGCTCCTAATGAGTGATTAAAAGTGTTTCAGTGATGCATTGTGTGGCTCAGTGGGTTAGCGTCTGTGCGTCCGTCCAGGAGGTCGTCTGTTTGAAGCGCGTAGCTGGAGGGCTTCTTAATCCCAAGTGCTCAGAGGGCTGAACGCTATCTAACCCCTAAACTTGGTTTTACCTGAATATACACGTCTGTCTGTCTGTCTCATGGAGAGCAGGGATGAATAAAATGGACGTGTTCTCTCTTGTTCTGCGCAGCCCCTTGTTGGGCCCAGGATAACGTGTCTCGCGTCTCCCTGGTTCCTGCCCCCATAGATTGTGGGTCCTTCGGATGGCTCCAACTACATAGTGGACTATTATGGTGCCCGCCTGACCCGGCTGTCCATCAACAACGAGACGTACAGGAGGACGCAGCTGTCGCCCTGAATGCCAGCACCAGGTGAGGATGGTCTAGATGGTCCAGCAGCGTCCTGCTGTCCCGGCACATCCGGTCCCCGAGACAGAGATCTGGCATGCGTGCAGTCTCTGAAATCACTTCCAGACACACAGACATCCCCCAGTAGTCTCCATGCTGCAGTGCCGTAACCTTTCCATTAACCACAGGGCCTTAGAAACATTTACAGTTCATCCCAGGAGCTGCGGTGACCCGCTGGAGAAAACAAGCAGACTCCTGCCCCCCTCCATCTGCCCGGGGTGTGGCTGGGCCTGTGCTGCACCCTGCCCTGCCCCCCGCCCCTGATCCCTCCGGTCCCCAGCCGCGGCTGAAATGTCAGGCTAATGCAAAGCATTATGGGGGCAGCGGCTCACGACACACACGCACGTCCTGACTGAGACTGGCTCCTCGCTGGTCCCCTACGTTTTTCTCCTCATCCATTCCAGTCTGCATCGTCTCTTACTCTTTTCTTGGCTTGTAAGCTTTAGCTGTGATGGGAGCGTGTGCCTCTCTGCAGCCGCCATTACAGGCATCCGAATGTTTATATTGTTATAAGCTGGAACGCCTGTGAGGGCAAAGCTCATCCGCCCCGCTATCCATCCCCCCCATGCACCCGTCCCTCCATCCACCCCTCCGTCTGCCGTCTGAAGTACCAGTCGGCATCTCCATGAATCCCCAGTTGCTTTCAGCCTCGGTCCGTGCTTACAGATACTGCGCTATAATTTCTGGCTTTGCCGTTGGGTGTGTATTTTCTTCCATCTGCACCCCGGAAAGGAGACGCTGGAGGTATCTGAAAGGGATGAGCGTAACATGAGAGCGAGCTGGCGGACGGCGGTGCGAGCTCAGGCAGGCAGACAGCTCCCGCCAGTCAGGGAGTTCGGCTGCTTTACCCCTTCAGTCTCCCCCTTATCTTCCTCTTCTGCCTCCTCCGCATCTAGACAAGCCTGTCCTGGGCGTGGGGGTGCGAGTCTGCGCATGCAGCGAAGTGTGTTTCCGTGTGAAAACCGTAACCGCTACTGCGATAATCGTTA
Organism: Brienomyrus brachyistius; assembly: GCF_023856365.1. Lineage (NCBI taxonomy): Eukaryota > Metazoa > Chordata > Actinopteri > Osteoglossiformes > Mormyridae > Brienomyrus > Brienomyrus brachyistius. Next base: position 22,458,247 of record NC_064547.1, on the reverse strand, counting down.
CGTTTGACGGGAGACATCTGATATATGGGAAGAAATTAACCCTATTAAAAATGCCTCTCTAACATCTGTCACCTTGCACCACTAACTTAAATTGGGTTTATTTTAAATGGTTTTTGCTTTGGTGATTTTATTATAATGTTTAGGATGTGTTGCTACAAGGATTGTTTTAAATCAGAGCAGAAATATTGCTTGTGCACTGAGATAATAAAATAGTAATTACAGTTAAATTGGAATAATGAGGGACAAGATGTATTCATCCTGTGAGAGCAGGCAGCAAAAATGGTAAATATATCAGCTGTCCTGTTTGGGTTTTGCTTGGGATGGGATTCTACCGATCAGCGTGGCATGCAGCGGCACCGTGGTAAATGTGTTCTGTGAGCTGGGGCGTTTTATCTAGCCGCAGTTGCAGTGATGTGGTGCTGTGATGTTTGCTGGGACAGCTGGCTGGCAGTCGCGCTGTCCCCACGCCCTCCAGCAGGCGGCGTTCGCTTCTCAACGCTGCACCCTACGGACATGATTGCGGATGTGGCTTTCGCCATCGTCCAAATCGCCAGCCACAGGAATGCCTTCCCGCGGTCGCTAGGCACGCCTGCAGCGTAGGAGGCTCCCATAATTCTCTCCATTCAGCCGACCGAAATGGGACTTAAGCGTGTCCTGTGGTAGCTGGCAAATTAATTCAGTAGGGCCTATATGTTACTTGTTATATCAGATTAAGTTACATGCAGAAATCTGTCGCTTTTTTTTTTTGTTTGAGCGTGTGGGAGAGCTCAGTTGCGCCATCTACAGTGTGGCAGTTTTTCCAGGAAGCTGCATGTGAACTCTAGCCTATAAAAAGTACTGCGGGGGCCTCCCCAGGGTCACAGCGGGTCAAAGCAACATGTGTCCCACAGTGCTGGCTTGGGATCCATTTATTTAGGTGTTTTGGTGTGTGGTCATTTTATCAGTGTTTTTCACAGAGAAAAATGTCCACTGCAAAGATGCTGTTAGCCATTTGAATTTTATTTATTTTATTTTATTGTGATTTTCCCCCCCACCACCCCATTTTGTTTTTTACATTTACTTTGGGAGAGGAGGCCATCTGTTATATAACCATCCAGAAGTAGCAGGTTTACAGTATATCCAACGTTGTGAAAATATATGTGTTTTCACGCTGTCTCAGAATAACTGTATTTTCTTAATTTAGCCACACTGTTGATGATTGTAATTAACCTGCATCTACTGCTCCAATCCATGGAGCTAATCCGTAGAGTTAATCTGCGTTCAGATTACGGTGAACCGTCAGAAGGTGTTTACGGTAGATTAACTCGCTCATTTCTGAATTGGTGACCATGTGACATGAAGACTCTTGTTTTTATGCATTTAAGGAACAAGGATGTGAAAATAAGATCTGCTTGGTTTCCCTAATCATCCCGCATTTCTTTCTCTTTCTTTTAGGAGGAAAATAATCACCACAAGATCTAAATTACTGATTGAAACAAGACTTATTCTTTTTTGTTTCTTGATGACACTGCATACCCGCGGGAGGAAATTGAGTCATGTCTTATAACGAGAGAGACTGAAGGAATTTCTTTGTGGCACCTTAATCTCCAAGCCTGGGATGCTGATGCTGAGCTCTTGTCCCCTGTCCTGAGTCCGCTTAGCCCCGGACATCATAAGCAGTGTCCTGCCTCAGGGGCCCTGCAGTCTGTTTGTGTTCATCCTCACTGTTCCTGTTGTCATGGACCTGAACGTATCTGCCTGTTAGAAGATGCCCCTGTGCTGTCAGCTGTCGCAGTGCCGACCTGTAAATAAAGTCAGCGAGGAAACGTCCACGGAGCCCAGTTTATATGAGGTGCCCTGTGCGAGGCCTTGCAGATCACGTGCAGGTCACCCGCGGGTCTGCGCCATCCAATATATGGTTCATTTCCCCTAGTAAACGCCGTCCTGCTTCTCCCTGAGCGATCTGAAAGGAATCAGAGTTCAAGCGGTGTCAAGTGCGCTTCCATTTTCGCTTGAGCGTGTTCGAGTCTCGCTCGTGCACCTTCCAACAGAATAGGGCAGTTAATCAGAGCCGTGTGATTAGTTTACAGGCCCCCCCAGCCTGTGTGTGTGTGTGCGCGTGTGTGCATGCACGTGCCCATGCCCACAAAGATCTGTGAATGCAATCAAAAAACTAAAAATGCCAAGAGTCTCATTTTGCTTGGTTACTTATGGTTAAGGTCAGGGCTGGGTAGGGGTTAAGGTTGTCTTATTAGGGTTTTCCCCTAATGAATGGAGTCCCCACAAAGATATAGCTACAAACCTGTGTGTGCGCACCAATCTGAATCACCGCGGATATGACTGCGCGCTCACTCTGGCTCACCCGCCAGAACCATTGTTCATGTCAGGATGTGTTAACTTCTCTAATTAGTTAATGTGGGTGCGGAGGATAATGAGGGATTGTGTAAAGAGGAGCAGAATCTTAAACATTTCAAATAAAAGAGCAGCGTTAAGATGATTGGTGATGAAAATGAAAATCCTCGCTTGGGGAAATGGTGAAGTCGGCTCCATTCTGTAATCGTGACAGTGTAATAAAAGTGTAATGTGCTCATATTTATTTTTGAGTGACTGACTGCGAGCCCTGCGATAGGCACGCTGTCCGCATTCAGGCTGGTCTTTCTCGCAGTCGAGGCAGCTGATCCTCTGGAGGGCCTCGCCTGGCACCTCGGATCGCCGTAGAAACGGCACTGCGATACGCATCATCAGAAGAAGAGCATTTCGATGTTATGATGCGTGTGTTTGATGTGCGAGGTTCGCGTTTGAATGTGTGTGTGTTAAAAATGATTATATTAGTTACTGTGGCTGTCTGGGTAGACGTTTTTAGCGTGTTGTGCGCCCCCCGCTCCGGCCCCCTCGCTGTGTTACTCTGGCTATACCACAGCTGAGCTTATCAGTATAGCACCGGGATAAAGGGGGGGGGAGATTTATGGAGGTCTCCGGAATCTAGCAACCTCATTCTCCATGCGCCGGGGGAAACGAAACCCCTCATCCCAGCGAGTGTTTTATAGGTACATCGTCCCCGTGGTGCATGGAGTAGACTGTAGTGCTGGGAGGGGTCCCTGGGAGGACTGAGCCTTCTGTCCCTCCCCCACATCCAAAAAAAAATAAGGCTGGACCTTCAAACCGCCCACAGCTCCGAGATGGCGCAGCCCATACTTCATGGAGGGGGACGGCAGCATCCCTCGCCTCTTGTAAAATGGGGTTCGGAGAGACCTTAGCTTACTTTTCTAATCATGCTCATCGCTTCCCAGAGACCTGGGTAGTGGCTCCCAGAATCCTCAGCGTCATTTCTGCTGGACCGTTGATGTGGAATAACAGGAAAACCCAGATGAGATCATCCGGCTCTTGACAGCGTTTGGTTGTCTTTAAGGAAATAAATTTAATAAAAAATTGGCAGGGAAAATTCCGGCTGGATGTGTCACCCTGCTGATGGGGTGGGGCAGGGCGCGGCGGGTCGGGTCGGGTAGAACTCCTCCAGCTGCCTGCAGCAAATGAGGCTGACGGGATTTTAGGAAACGTGACACGCGGAGCGCGATTTTGGCGATCGTCAGCGCTCTCATCCTTTGCCGTTTGTTTAGTTTCAGTATTGTACTGAATCATTCTAATTGTAGGCACATCATAGCACTTGCAAAGAATGAATAGAGTACTCATACTGCGAGTGACAAGCATTCTTAGTCGACAAAAGACAAGCTGCAGTCAATCCGAAATGATGAAATATGTTTGCCAGATGCATTCAGCGCAGGCTGACGTGGAGGAAACCTGTGCACACAATAAGACCCACAGACGAAGGAAATTAAAGGGGCTTCTCTTTCAAAGCGTGAAACGTGTTTTGGATCAGATAGCCTGAGTGTCAGCGAGCCCCTGACGTGTCTGTGAAATCATCAATAGCCTGTATTGGTGCTACGTTTAGGGTTTGGTGTTAAGATGATCCCTTGCTCCCTTTTGGTTCGATAGATAAAACACCTTTATTGCCGTTTTACAAGTAGCCGACACAATGAAATTCAATCTCCACACATCTCAGCCTGCTCTCCTGTGAGGCGCACGCTGCCACATTAATACACGGGTAAAACCTTGTGCTCAGCATGGAGGTTTTCCTCGTAGCCCTGAAGAGTTTTTGAGGGTAAGGATCTTGTTCAAGGTCTCAACAGCAATGATTACTCTGCTATCCCGGGGATTCAAACCCATGACCTTCTGGACACAGGTGGAGGTATCTAACCCACATCACCCCACAGATGAAGGCATATGTCTGTTTCAAGCTGTGTGTGACCTGTATTTTGACCCCTGTGGATGCCAAGCTGAATCTTCTCCTGCGTTCCTGGGAAAGTACACTATCTATATGCAAGGAGTCTAATGTTCACTCACTAATCACTACATTTCACTACTGCCACATTTATAGTGAGGGGTTGTACTATAGAGCTCTGGAGAACCAAGAGGAGAGTCAAATGACCCTTCAGTCAGAGGCATCTCGATTTTACTGTTTCACGCTTTATCAACACAAACAACAGTCAGGTCAGGATTACGGAGGATATTGGCTGTCTTACAAGGTCGTTTTTTTAAGCTGTAGTTAAGGGTTAGCTATAGGTCATGCGACATCAGAAAGATCAACATCAATCTTTGATGTTTACTAAGTGTCTTTAACGTGTCTGTCCTTCACGCTCGGATGCCGGCTGTAAGTTGATCTTCTTGACTGTGATCACTGGACGCTCCGCGGTCAGTAGGAGAGATGGCAGTTTCGGTGACAGTCTGTAAGAGACATGCCTGTCTCTCAGGACAGAGCGAGAGTTACCTGCCCCTGTGTTCTGCCCCCCCGCCGCCTCATGCAGGATTCCACTACGGCCAATCAGGCGCCTTCGCATTACCTTTCAAATATCTGACAGATCCTAGCTAAAAACAGAGAGAATGGAAATATAAAGAAATCTTTGTTCCCCAGCTGTCCCTGATTTTCATACATTTCATATATCTTATCCCCCTCACTCCGCCACCCCCCCCCCCCATCCAACAAAGCACATCCTGTTTTCTGGAAAGTTCCCATCTTCTCCAGCAGGTCACGCCTCCCTGTACGGCCACGCGGGCTCACAAGCCATGTGTGTTTAATCAAAATTCAATTACAGCACACTACCACGCTCTAGAGACCACTGGGCTCCACGGCCCAAGTTATGAAGTATGATGAAACAGGCCAGACCTAATTGATTCAGCATGGAGGCAATATCTCCCCAACATGTTATGATAAACAGCTTCCTGTGTTAAAGGTTCTCCGAGGTATGTAAGCAGAGAGGGCCTTCCTCTCCTGGGCTCCTGTACCCACCCAGTCTGCAGGCACTTTGTGATATCGCACTGGGGAGGAGTCACACCACTCCTCACGTTAGGTAACTGGGGATCAGGGCTGCTGTATTTGAACAGTACAGCGTTAAGCGTCTCACATTTGTACAGTCGGAATAAATTTATGGGGTTCTGTTGATGTCCTGAACACGTAATTAAGGATTTGAGTAAAATCTCCATGGACGATTCGCTTTTCCCCCCGTAGTTCCTTTCAGGAAACCCTATGAGGGGAGGTGTGTTGTGTGGCAGGTTTGCTTGTGCAAATGTCTTTCACTCAAACCCTTATAAGGACTGGCAGCAGCACGTAGCCCGGGTCTGAAAGAATGTGGACTCGAGACCGGAGGCTCCCACCGGACTCTCGCAGAGGAAGAGGCACCGCACCCAAAAACTGATACGGAGTTCATGTTGTTTATCCAAAGAAAATAATACGGTATTCACCTTGGAGAGAGGGCTGGCTGCACCACTGGTGTCAGATTTGTACCTAGGAGACGTTGTGACTCTGCACTCTGCAGATCCTGCAGCTCATGCGGTGAACTCCAAACATTAAAGGACGTTCAAGGGGGTCTACACCTTCCCCAATGCTCATGCTGTTTTCCAGTATTCATTAGTGCACAGAAAAGACAGACTAGGACAAGAATATAAAACTGGTAGCTATTGGCCATGGTCCACACAGCAGGAAGCAAACCACAAAAGAACACATTTTACGACACAGGAAAACAAAATAAAGATTGTCTGTGGTTTCTGATGCGTAAATCCTCCGGATTCGATGGAGTTGCCCCTAGAAGGTGTTCGGGATAACACAGGGGCTGCGCGCTGGCCCCCACTCGGGTTCAGACGTTACAGGTTCCCCACCTCCCACGTGGGCTTTTTTATTTCTGAGGAGTGAGGCGGGGGACAGGAGTGCAGAGCAGCGCCTCACCAGGCCCTCCTACATAGGTTGTAGGAGCCATGAAATTACAGTTGTGTCAGTCGGAACGACGTGTCGGGAAGAATTAGCGATAAGGTGACAAGCTTCACAAAATGTTGATCTATAAATAAATAAATGAAATAAATAAAAGCCCCTCGCCTCGCTCTAATCCTTTATTTTAATTTCCACATTTCTTACTGGCGTCTCACCAGATAAGCCAGTCTAATATTCACACATGGCCTCAGTCATGGCTTTACCCGGCTGACAAGTGGGTTCCCCGCCAGGGCGAGCCAGGGGGGGCGGGGCAGGCTCCGTCACTGGGGGTGGCCCTCAGTTTTGTGCGGACACTCGGGGCATGGAGGGAAGCGGCCCGCCACGGTTGGGCCCCCGAGAGCAGAGCCCCTGAACACTCAGGGCCGACACCTCCCACGGATTAAATACCGTTACGCCGACGGACCAAACAAACAGAGTGTGCGTAGGCTGAAATACAAATAGCCCCCCCCCCCCCCCCCCGCCAACGCCTCCTGCCGAGATTAAGGAACAAGGGGGTCATAAAAATACACGAACCCTGTCAAAGTCTTCGCTTTAATCCGGGCCGGAGTCTGCCAATTCACTTAAAATAGAGCAGCAGGCGTGAAATAAACGCCACATGTTTGTGAGGTTCGTACACAAGGGCCACAGAGCCGGCACGGGCCCGGTGACTGGCCTGGGGAGGGGGGCGGGGGGCGGGGGACTTTAACCTGGACAGGCGTCTGCCACGGCCGGCTTTAAATTGCACTGTGACAGCAACGCTTTAAAGCAAATGGATTGCTGGCTTTTTACAGGATGTTCGTGCGTGGCGACTCCTCGAGAATATTAAACGGCCGGCCCGTTGCATTAATACGCTGCGGATTTACAAATCTGGCATCGCAGGACTGACCCACGGGACCTTGCGGGGAAGTAAAGATATAAAAAACGACTGAGCCTGCAAAGATGTGAACGGTCACCGTTAAGAGGACAAGTTATTAAACACATCTAATGAATTGGGCCTCGTCTCTCGGCCACCCCTTTTAGCGGAGCACTTGGCAGCGGCGCCGGTTTAAAGGCGCCGTCCCGCCAGGCGCAGTCTCTGCAGCAGTACGCGCTGTAATGCGACTAATCTGCTTCTTAAGAATCACTCCAAATTTCTCAAAATATGGCATGAAAATCCACAAAGAAACACAGTTCCTGCAAGTCCTCGTCCACAATAAGGGCAGAAAATCTTTTAATCAATATTAACGTCCAACTTCCGAGATGTATCCTGAGACATTCATCAGAACGACCAGCGGTAAAAAGAGTTTTCCCCATGAAAATTTTACCAGGGCTTCTTCATGACTGGGCGACCCTTAAATCTGCCTGATAACACAGTAACCTCTACTGGATCCACGCCTACAGGGGGCGATGTTTCTGCATATAGTTGACAGTTTGTGATTTTGTGTAGCTGTTAAGATACTGTACGCCTCTGCAGTAGCTGGATTGGGCCACCCTTTTTTAAGCCAATGAACCTCTGAAGGATGAAGCGAAAGCCAGCAACTGCGTTAAACGGCTCTCGTGCTTCCAGGGGGGCGCCCCCTCGTCTCTGACTTAAGGCACGGGGGGCCCGCATGGTCAGTGTGTCACGCAACCGACGGAGCAACTCCGCCTAAACCGGGATTTCACCGGCCGGTGGAAAGGGAGCCGTGAAGGGTGAGCGGCGTGGCGGGTAGCTGGAGCGTAACAGGCGAGCTGGTGTGGTGAGGGGAGCCCAGGGGCCTTAGTATGACGCTCTGCCTGGGGGGGAGGAGGGGCACAGTTAGGGGCCACTGTGATTTAAGAGGGAAGGTCAGGGGGAATGCGTCTCAGACTCACACACGTTTCGGCACAACACTTTCTGCTGAGTTATGTTCGCTGACATCATCACCGGGCGCGGTCCCACAGCTGAATGAAACAGGGTCTGGGCAGGAAAGGGACAGAGCTGCGAGGTCTCCCTGTTCCTGCATGTCCAAAAACCCCCTGCAGTTTATAAATCTGCGAAAAAGCAAAAAACAGAAATAGCAATTTGCAGCAGCAAAGCTGCAGGTAGGCAACCGAACAGACTGGGGTCACATGACCTGCCTACTTCCTGCTTCTCGCCTCCCACCCTGCCTTTGAGAACAGGCAGCCTTCACTGACAGCATGCTGGGAGGGACGAGGTGGGGAGGGGGAGTGGTCAGGACGTAATTACCAACTAGCCGATGCCAAGGATTTCTAACACGTATAAATGAATCGTCGCCGTTTTTGTTCCCTAAGCAGGTGTCGTCTCCCAGAGTAACCCAACACATTTCCTCCCTGAAGCCGCAGTCCGGCTTAAGTGTCCCGCTGTGCTGAGTAAAGGCCTCTCCGATCTTTCGGAGCATGTACCTGTTGGCTTGGGTTATGGGTCTCCGTCATAGAAATAACATTCAAGAATGATGAATGACATCTTTTGACTTGGTGCCGATTATTCAGTCATGTGGCCTCTCTAATCACCTGCCCCCCATAACCAGAACTGACGTCTGCCCTCCCCCCCCCCCCCCCCCGGTCACTGAAATGGGAGACAACAGACCAAGCCAACATTTTGTTTGAGCCCCATCCACCCAGTTCTTCTCAAAGTCTTATTCGCCATCCATGCTGAAGCTGCTCCCCACACACACACAGACACACACACACACACACACACACACACACACACACACATGTCGGGTAAGCATATCTTTATGGGGATCACTCATTCATTTCTATGGGAAAAATGTTATGCTAACTATGACAACCTCAACCCCAACCCAGCCCTGACCATAACCAAGTAACCACAATTTTTGCATTTTGAGTTTTTTCATTGCAGTCACAGATTTTTTATTAAATTTAGTTTTGTTCGGACATTGTGTTCCCATAGTGCAGTGGTTCTCAAACTCGGTCCTCAGGACCCACTGCCCTGCTTGTTTTCCTGCTCTCCCTGGACCGAGTTTGAGAACCACTGCTATAAGGTAAGGTATACCTGCTCACAAACACACACACACATACTAGGCGGAATTGGTAATTGGTGCGCAGAAAAAAAATTATGTTGCGGACAGGAAACGGGAGCCCAAGGAACACAATTTGGACTTACAGTCCTCTTCATTCGTATGTCTGAAGGTTCGTAAGTTGAAAGTTCGTAAGTAGAGGAGCGTCTGTACTTACATGCTGCTTATGAATGTTCTACAAATGCATTATAAAGGCATTATGGTGCATTAATGTAGCATTATCCAATGTAATATACAGGGTGTCCATAAAGACTCCTTACAATTTCAAAAATTAATTACAAAGGCAAATGAAAATACAGATATGTGGAAATGATTACAAAATGAGATGTGTAGATTTAAGATTTTTTTGCCTCATTTAATACACCTCTATATGGGCAGCATTAGCTGCATGAAGCGCATCAAGACGGCATGCGATTTCTTGCCATGTTCACTGTTGCATACTCTTATCAATAGTGGCAATGGCATCAGTGATCCTCTGCTTTGGATTAGTGATGTTCTGTACCGTTGTTTGCAATGGGATTAAAAACTTTGATAACCACTGAGTATATAGAACAAATCTGATGAAGATATCTCATCAATTGCCTTTGTATTACATTTTTGAAATTGTAAAGAGACTTTATGGACACCCTGTACACACACACACACACACACACACCATGCATTTCTGAGGTGTTCAAATCCGAAATGTGACCACAGAAATGAATAATGAGCCAGCTGGACATCTTCCACCCAGAAAAAAATAACAGCACCACTGAGATAATGTTCATGAGAAGGTCACAGAAAGCTTGATGAAATACCTGCTCTGGGCTCCACATGCACATGGATTACCACTCCCCATAACACACACACACACACACACACAAATCATAGCGATGCATATATTCTTAACGGAAATGGCCTGAGAAGCGGCTGACATCAGAGCACACAGGAAGACACAGGAAGTCATTACGTTTCGCCGAACGATTTGTGCTAGAAAAGCCAAGGGCTGAGGTACGAGCGCGGTAACTCTGCGTCACGTGAAGGTGGGCATCTGCCAGGCCTCGCATCTGAGCAGACTTCGGAGACAGGGAGACGGGGCCACAGTCATCTGTGGAGAAGCATTTGTGTATCTTAGCAGTCTTTCAGAAGAGAGACACTGCATGTGTCCGGAACTCTGTAGAAATGGATTTTCTTCATACCGCGTCAACCTTAGTCATGGGGCTCTATCACTAGGTACAGCCCTAATCTAACATACCTGATACAGTTAATCAGGCTGTACAGTAGCATCTCATTAGAGCCAGCTGTATGCCTCTACAGGGTGGTAGATCTCCAGTAGCTGGATTGGGCCACCCTTTTTTAAGCCAATGAACTTCTCAAGGATGAAGAGAAAGCCAGCAAAAGGGTAGGTGGTTAGGTCACCAACTCAACCAGTGGACAAATCGCAGAATATCATCTGTGAGATTTATAACCTCCAAGAGCTCCTGCTGTAGATCTGGGCGACACCATGGAATTGCTTTAGACGAACGGGTCGGCGCCTGAACGTCCCTGAACGAATCAGGCCAGAGTGAGGAGGACGTGACACATTTCTTCACCCTAATAGGTCTTCCTCATGCATCACTTCAGCGAGCAGCAAAGTCAAATCCCTCTCCTGCAGGCCAGTCGGGACCTGAGTGTCCACGCGGGTTTTAAGCGCTAATGACTCTCTCTGTGGCTCGTTAAAATTCCAAGCGGGTCCAGCAGAACTAACAGTCTCTAATGTTATCAATGCCTCTTCCCTCTTGACCAAGTGTTGATTAATGCTGATTTCTAAATGGGCAGTGGGGGCATTATACAGCTCCCCTTACCCCCTTCATTAGGGATTCAGGTGTGGTGGGGGCCTTACATCACTGCTAATCAGCACGTGCCTGGGATCCGGAGTCTCTCTCTCTCGCTCTCTCTCTCTCTCTCTCTCTCTCTCTCTCTCTTTCTCTCTCAGATTGTTTTCTTGGGGAGATTTATGTCCACGGTCGTTTCACGGGCCTCGCTTTCTTACAGGGCAGAACCAAGGGGAGGCTGTTTGACGTAAATCGAGCCCACCCAATCAGGGGATCCGGTCCCGGTTCAAGCCGCCCCGTTTCTGTCCAATCCTTGCCAAGTGCTGCCACCACGGCCCCCAGTGACATACAGCAGGGCCCCGATCCAGGGATCTCTTGCCTGAATCAGGGCCGGCAGATGAAGAACGGGGACCCTGCGGGATGCCAGGACTCCGTCACCCCAATGAGACGCGACTCAGCGGCGCCCACTGGGGGGCAGGAGCGTAAAGGGCGGAGAGAGGCAGGGGGTACAGTGGAGGCAGCGAGGAAGAGAGGGAGAGGAAGCAGTGAGCAGGAGAAAATTGAGATGTGGAGTGAGACAGGGGGCGACGTGTGACAAAAACGTGGAGTTAGTGGTGTCCCACGGGAACAGTCCCTCTTTAAACTCCCCAACATCATCGCATGTCCATGAAGTACAATAATGGGCCCGCTGTCACACGACACGTTAAATAAATGAAAAGATTACGTTTAAATATAGCATGTCACTATTTGGCATTAGCAATTCCTGTAGACAAAAAATGCGTCCATTGGCAATGAAAACAGACATGAAGGAAAAATACAATCCCAGCTTCACCAGTTCTCAGCTCATCATGAGGCATAAAGCTCCCCCAGTTGCCAGCTTCAAAGGTCTAACCACCCCCACCTCCCCCCACACCAAACCAGTGTGGGTCCCTGCAGCCGCCGTGACCCCGTGACCCCTCCCCCCACTCCCCTGAAACGGCGAGCCTGAGTTGGGTGGCCTGGGCAGAGGCAGACGGGGTCGTCCCGGCATGGAAACCCGACGCCCCTTGTTACTTGTGAATTATTCACAGCGCCTCTCGTGGGTCCGTCTCGGGATTGTCTCTCCTCCTGAAACTCGACTCCGCGGCTGAGCTGCCCCACGGGGGGAATCCAAGTTCGATGTCACATGGCTGCAGAGGGAGAGCTGTTCTGCAGTATTTCCGCACGCATGTGTGTGTGTGTGTGTGTGTGTGTGTGTGTGTCTGGCATCTTGCAGACCAGCAGTGTAGCTTCTCCTCAGCCAGGCTTCGCAAGAAGAAGATGCAGATCCCCAGGGCATTTCTGTTATACCCTCCAAAGATGATCCAACCCACTTCAGTGCACACCCTGAAATATGTAAGTATGGAATTACAAGCTACGTGTCTATAAGGTGACTATAAGCGACAGGAATATGGAGGCTGTCAGCACAGATACTCATCCATCTTCCAGCAGTTTATCCTGGTCAGGGTCACCTGCAGTCTATAGCAGGCAGCATAGCATGAGGCTGAGATACCACCCCCATGTAATGCCAGTCCATCACAGGGCACATACCCACATGTCGGGTATACCTATCCTTGTGGGGCCCGCTCATTCACTTCTATGGGAAAAATGCTAATGCTAACTATGACAATCTTAACCCTCACCCTGCCCTAACCTTAACCATAAGTAACCAAACAAAATACAAGACTTTTGGAATTTTTACTTTTCTGATCGCATTCACAGCTCTGAAAAATGGTCCCCACTACGTCAAAATAATAGGTTTTTATCACATTGTGTGGGACATTTGGTTCCCACAATGTAATATAACCCTATTCCACACAGTGGGAAATTTAGAGATTAGCCTGAAGAAGGAAACCCACGTGAAACATTCATATCTAACCGATTTCGTCTATTATGCCTTGGAGCCCAACATTGAAACATCTCTGTCAGCAATGGGATTCAAACTAGTGACCATCTGATCACAGGCACAGTGCCCCAACCCAACAACTGGGATAACATGGAAACTCCTCACGCGCCAGTGGAGGCTGGATCAAAACTCACAACAACAGTTATGTGGTAACAGTGCAACCCACTGTGTTACCCTATAGCAAACACCACCAGTGATGTGACACACAATAAGCACGGGAAAGGCGCTAACATGCATTCATGTGTCATGACTGTGACTCCCAACAGCATCCCTGTAACTGGATGGACGGGAGCAGAGTTTGAGCTCCAGGTGAAGCATGTTGAAAATATCACATCCGTGTTTTTAATCAAGACAAAGCGGGTCGGGATGCAGAATGATTTATTAAACAGAACATTTAGCCCTCTGTGGCTGAACGCTGACTGATTATCGCTGGCAGCTTGTAATTATTCCCATCTCGTTTCCAGGCCTTTCTTTGATGATTCAAGGTGTTACTTATTAAATACATGAGCAGAGTCATTAAGTACACGTTCTCTCCGCTTCTCGCACAGAGAACACGACCCAGCGCCCGGTCCTGGTGTGGTCGGGAAGCTTGGTCGATGTGAGCTGATGTCATGGCATTCATGCCTCCTGGGAAGGTGGCCAATGAAGTGCCTTAGCCCAGAACGCAACCCGAACACCTGTGGTCCTGATTGGCCTGCTTCTCATTCTGTCATCAGCCTGCGCCGCAAACACACAAAGGTACAACGGGACCTAATTTAGCATGATATCGTTCACAATGACCTGAGCTATCCAACTTCGTTTCTAGGACTGTTTAAGGTGGGGACATAATTCATACGGAAGGGCAAATCATATGTTTTGAACTGGTGAGTGACTGGAGAGGGGGCACTCCAGGAGCCAATCAGCTTCCAGCTGGAGCCAATGCCCCTGTGGCCCCACCCCTCTATATATACCTGGAGCTGCCCCAAATATTTTAATCTGTACCTTTTACCATACCTCCACGAAAAAGGAAGTCCTCCTTATAAGAGAAAGTCATGAAAAATTCCATCCATCCATCCATCTTCCAAACCGCTTATCCTACTGGGTCGCGGGGGGTCTGGAGCCTATCCCGGAAGCAATGGGCACGAGGCAAGGAACAACCCAGGATGGGGGGCCAGCCCATCGCAGGGCACACTCACACACCATTCACTCACACATGCACACCTACGGGCAATTTAGCAACTCCAATTAGCCTCAGCATGTTTTTGGACTGGGGGGGGGGGAAACCGGAGTACCCGGAGGAAACCCCACGACGACATGGGGAGAACATGCAAACTCCACACACACGTGACCCAGGCGGAGAACCCGGGTAGTCATGAAAAATTCCAGAAGCTATTACCTAAAGTAAATCTGTGTTTCAATATTTGTACTGGATTCACTTGCATTGCAGATTTTTAATCTCTGCATCCACATTACTGGGTGTGTTTACGCGTGAAATGCCAGTTTCTCAGGCGGCCATAAAAGACCGTATTTATGCTAGCGACAGAAGCTCACTCTAGTTAGATCCGTTAGCACGGTTATCATGCCCAATACACGCTTCGCAGCAATCCAGATGGCCCTGCTAAGAGGTGACAGCCTTTTAGCCGTTACATGTCGTCATATATTTGTTTAGCAGATGCCTGTATCAAAGCTTCCTTACAAATGTTGCTATTTAGCCGTTCATGGAAGCGGTTATTTACTGAAGCAATTGAGAAGAGGCCTAACATTCACCTAAATGATAAATGAGGGCTGCTAGCTAACGGCCACCTTCCCAGGCTCCTCCACCAGGTCACATGGCAGGACGCTGCTCCGGTATTGGCCTGTATTTGCCACCAAAAGGAGCATCTGGACGCTGGTCCGTTATATTAAAAAGATCAATAATCAGCTTAATAATTGTCTCAGGAATGCATTTTATATTTATTTTGAGGTGATGAAAGTACATAACACTGGCAAACTTCTACCTTCTAACAGGTTAATGTCAAATTCATTACAGAGGTAATAAGAAAATGCCAAAAATATAAATTTCTTGGACAATATTGAACAATATTTTTCATCAAGGTTGGAGTTAAACACAACCAGACTGAAATCGAACAGTCTGACGTTACAGTTCGTTATGAAATAATGTTACTGTACAGGGGCCTTTGAACATGTAAAATTGCTAAATTATATTATTTTGGGGGGGGGGGGGTGCAACTCAGAATTTCAATCTACACCCCTGGCTGTACCACATGCAAAACCCAGAGTCGGAAAGAAACACAAATAATTTACAAAGGCGCTAAAGTACAGCATTAGCGTTCATATTTATTTTATTTCATTTATTTTTTTTCCGTTGCATAGGAAATGCACAATTTGCTTCCGGGAAGTTGAGTGAAGACATGGTTGCACTGATGGGTCAGGAGGTCTGTACCCCCTTTGAGAAAAAAAAAATACAGAATAGAATAAAATAAAAAAAACTGTAAGAGTACGGCAAGTTCAGTCACATGTGATATGTACAGACACAGTGGAACTCAGCTAACCAACAATGGAACCAGTGACATCATCAGTAAACAATGGATACCATGGATACCAGTCAGTTCAGAAGAGGTGTATTAGAGGCACAAAGTTTTGTTTTATGTTAAATAACTGTCAGAAAAATGGAGATGCTGGTGTGGTGTAATGCATGTGAAATGGACAGAACAGGAGGGGAGAAATATGTAGGACAAGCACTTGTGAAGCAATGACCAGGAGCATGGGGGGGCAGAAAGGTGTGTCCTCCAGGTGGGACGTCACACTGATGGCTGATCCCCCCCCCCACGCCAGCATGCAAAAATATATCGCCGGGATTGTCTTCATCGTGATAATTAGTCTCCAGCCACGCACTGCACCGTGTGCACTGAAAAGGTCCCGGAAGCCAAGAAGGTGCTTCACACAATGATATTTCAAGGCCGGCATGGTCTTTTACAACAACCCCCAAAAGATCAATTCAGTTTTTCATTGCATACTGTGTTTAAAGTCTTCTGGCACTGGTCAGATTATGGAAAACATCTACACTCTCATCGTCTCTGCAGGTTACACTCTAATATATATTTAAATGTTAGGAAAGCATGATGGAATAGTGCAGCACACCATATGAATAGCTACACAGTATACTGTAGCCTGTCTCTTTTCTTCATTTGTTACCTGTGACATCGTTAGATGTGACCCTCATGTGGGACTTGCTGCATGTTCGACTGCCTTTGACGTGCGTCGCATGTGGTCAGGCAGGGACATCGACCGCCGAGGGTCAGTCATCGTGCCGTTGGTCGCTCTCAGGTCTTCAGCCCAGGTGTCCTGATCAACCTTTCCATCGGAAAGCGATGCCTTTGATGCGCCATCGAGGGAACAACCCAAGCTCATCTCTCAAAAGCTTCCAGGAGCCCTGCTCTGCTCAGGCAGGGATTCTGAGTCCAATAGTGCTGAATGGGCTTTATACAGCTGTCACATCGATTCTTCAGCTAGCTTAGCCTTCGAGAAACGAGGCCTGGGATGTACATCCCAATCACTTAAAATTGCCAATTTCCTTTCCTCCTTTTCCAGCACGAGAGGTCGTGGGCGGGGCGCCCTGCTCCGTGCATCATGGCCCCGGCGTGGTTGCAGGGCGGGGGGGGCAGCGGAACTGGAGACTAACGATTGTCAGAGTCCGACGTCGGTAAGAAACACCTGGCAAGAGTCCTTACAGCCTCAACTAGCATTACATCCATCCCCGGGGAACCGATGGAGATCTGAGGGAACGTGTAATGAATCTCCCCCCTCCCCCAACAGAAAGGAACAAAAAAAAGAAATAAATAGTGATTCTGAATCTGAAGGCAATGGCTTTTCCATACAGAAGAAGGGAAATACTTATAGAAAAGACATAATAAAAACACACACACCCTCACACCCAGAAAAGCAGACAGCCGAGAAAATCGAATGCAAGAATGTAACCAGGGACAATCGGAGGAACAAAACAGAGGAGTGAACAAACGAATGAACAAACAGGCAAACGATTAAAACGAAGACCAGCCGAGTAAGAGAGGCCTGCAGGAATCCACAAGGAATGACGGAAGGAAGAAAAGACTAACATAACTCTTTAGTGTTTTTTAGGTTTTGTTTTAGTAATATTCATAACAGCTTACTAGGCGATTATGGAAGAGCATGCATTCATATTCTATGTTACTCGTACATCAGCTATAAGGGGGTCTGGTAGACAGAAAAAGGATCCTGGTGTCAAGGAACTCAAACAAAATCAAACAATACTCAGTATTCCGAAGAGCAGAGTATAATACAGTCTTTCACAGGCACTACATTTGTTCGTTTTTTTTATATATGACGTAATATGCTGGTTCGTTTCTCGTTAAATATTAGTATTAGGCTTTTTTTTTTATTTTCACATAATTTATTTTGTAGTTAAGCTGGCATATTGAAAAACACATTGGCCATTAAAGGAGGCGAAGGCTGCCGTTAACAAAGTAGTTCACTATTTTAGAGAATGTTTATATATGTATATATGTATATATATACATGTGTATATATACAATTATATATATATAAACGTGTCTGTATATTTGACTGATTAGTGCATAGACTTCATGCAGATAAAACTGCTAATACTTTATAAGCTGTCAGAAAGCTGAATGAGCCCCGATTATCACATTGTCAGCATGTCCTCCTTCAGACCAACCTGAATTAGCACCATGTGAGGGTTTCGCAATAGAACAGTTCAAAGGGACCAGTGGCTTCATTTGGGTCACAGTCACATGCTTCCTGCTCCTGCAGATTTCTGTTTTTTTTTTTCTCAGATTTTTTTAAAAAGTCGGCTCGCAGAGAGCACGCCCGTGACAGTGTGAAGGAAGTTACCAGAAGCCTGGTTCTAATGCCGCAGTTACTTGTAAACTGTCAAAGTAACGACCGCGGCAAAAGACCGACAGCAACCCCATCCGCGCCCGGAGAATCCACGTTATCACTACTGAAATGCAACAATATTGTACTAAGAAAGTTCTACTGCCGTTATTATTCACTAATATTATTAATTTCTGGTTTTAAATACTAGGCATCTCTGGTAAGGAGGAAGAGAGCATACACCTTCCTGCTTTAGGTGTCTCTGAAGCTCTTCAGACGTGGTCTTAAAACCAGTTCCATTTGAGAAAATGTCTTTTTTTTTACCCTGAAGAATAAACATTTTTGCTGCTCTCCATTTTCATATATATATATAGCAGGGCCATATATATATTTATGTTGCTGCAGTCATACCCAAGAAACAGCCTGACAAATTCTGCCAATACTATTGCAAACCATATTTCATGTTTCATGTTCATTTCTTTTGTTTTCTTTGTTTTTCGTTTTCCTCATACTTGTCCAAGGACTCGCGATAATACTGATCCAGGCACAGTACCTGCAGAAAGTAAGACACTGGGAAACACAGTCAGGGGCTTCACTCAGCCCCATTTCCTGCTTGGGGGCCAGAATTTCTCAGACAGTCAGGGAAGTACAAATGATAGAGACGACTGAGTTTGGAAACTCGGGCATAAATATCCTGCGGGAGAGGAATACGTCAGTCTGCGCAAGTGCTAACCCCTTTCCAGTCCGTGTCCCCGGCTGTTCATAAAACGGATAGTGACGTTTAGTGTGATATGGAGGCCATCGGACAATAAGTACCTGGGTCACCCCAGGAAAACATTTTAACCTTTTTATTAACAGATGTTTCTGATGGTCTAAACACTGACTACCAACACTCTCTTCTTTTTGTTAAAATAAACGCAACTAATCAATTGCCATGTACTGTAAGAGGTGCACATTGCTCACCGCTGGTCACATGGTCATTATAAATGCACGTGACTGGTTTGCCTGGCTTTTGTAGGCCTGCTAAGGTTCATGACTTCCTGCCTCCACAAGCCGCCTGCTGACCCTCGCTGCGAGTTTCCAAGCAGTACGGACACAGGCGGTATTCCCTGACAATTCCAACTTCTCCAAGGCATTATCCCTGTTCTGTGGCTGCCGTGGCCATCCGCACTGATCGGAGAGACATGGCAGAAGAATTTGATGGAAACAGCAGGGATGAGATGGCATGAAGAGGTCTCGAAAACGAAGGGTAGCGGGAGATCGGAGGCGCTGGGGGACTTCGGGATGTGTGCGTTGGTGGCTCGCAGCATCGCGTCTGTGTGATACGGGGTAAGCTGGGGGCCCACATCTTTGGCAGTGATTGCCATAATGCTTTAGGGATCCTTGGAAATAATTAAAAATCAACGTAGGCAGTATTCCTCCAAGTAATCACCTTCATATACTGTAAAACCAGAATTGCAAAACTGAGTAAGTCCCGTCTCCTGTCCCCCCAAAAACACCTGGAGAGAGGCCTTCTCTCTATGCATGTCCTGTCTTGTTGCAGGGAGCATTCTGGGATTTTATGGCCTTCGGAAGTTCCACTGCTCCACTGCTTACCCAGCACCCCCTGTGTTGGCTGTGGATGGTACAGTCCATATAATGTGGGCCATCTACAAACCTCTGCATTGAGTAAATTGCATGTATGTGAAAAGGCGAAGAAGAGGGGACTTCCTAACGGCCTCCTTGAGGGTCCTTGAGAGTTTTTTGGAAACCGGTGGCAGGGATAGCAGGCGACTGGCTACTACAGGGTAATTTGGGCGGGCTGAATGGAGAGCAGGACCAATGAGAAAGGTTAGAATGGAGTGCACCACAAATAGGAAGCGCCTGGGGATTTGGGAGGGACCATGAATGGTGACAGTGGGGGTGGGTCAGGCGAGCTTTTACCAAAAAGAAAAAAAAAGAACCATGTTGCATATCCAGATGTTTATTTTCCTGCATGGAATGGTGAACACAAAAAAGATGCCAAGATGTATTTATAATAGGGGGCATCCTTTGGCTGCCTATGTCATTGTCTTTTGCCTAAACTAATTTTTTAAAATGCATATAAAACACTCTCATCTCTTGCCATTGAATTACCTAGATTTAGCTTCAATACTGATGCAACAAATAACCTTCAAAACATACAGCATACTTGTAACATCAATTTACAATAGGTATTTTCACCTCAACATCCTATACTTTTCAAATATAGGAATATTCTATATCACTGAAAGCTGAAAGAAAAAGTCCTTAAATACATACAAAAAGGAAAAAAAAAGAGAAATATAAAGGAAACAGGAAAGTTTTCAACTTAAATCCAGTTCCCACAGAACAAACGAAACCGATTCTATTAATGTGGCCTTGATACAAACAATCATAAATTTCATAACACTATTTTTCCTCATTTAATCAATGTTACAAAAGTCCTGCATTATAAAATAGGGCAGCTTTAAAATCAGTGTAATTAATAAAACTATACAACATACAAATGACAAATCTCCCACGCCGTCGGACACCCCTGCCCTGCCTGCCTGGGGGTCCTGCTGTCCGTTGTTTGATTTCCATTTCTGGCATCATAACTAAGTTACGCACACAACGAAAACAGACTGCCCAAACTATTGCTTTGATATTCCTGTTTTTCGGTTTTTCTCTTTTCTTTATAAAGGGTGCAATTTCGTCGTATCTTACACACACAGCCAAATGTCACTGATTAGACGCTATGCTTCTCAAAATATTTTTTCTTGACAAAAATGTCCGTGCAATTAATTTTTCCCTTCACTCATAAGCTCCAGAAGTCGCATTTCTTCTCAATAATCTCGCTATTTATTTATATTTAGTGCACATAATTAAGAATGTAATGCCCAACTCAATGCTAAAGGGTAGGCGAGGACAGTAACAAAAACATACACCACTGTTCACGCTAAAAAAACACAAATCCTGCACAAGGTTAACTACTGAACCTGGGCAGGCAGCTAGGAGAACGATCCCCGTACTCTAAATGCTTTTTAATGATATTCGCAACATGTAAGTAAACAATCTCTATAACTTCGAAGTTGTCAAAATGTATATATAAAAATGGACTTTTTAAACTCGCTTCTCCTGAATGCAATAAACTGTCACATTTAAAAATAATATCAATGTGGGTTTGTGAGAAAAAAAAAAATACGTTTAAGTTTCGTTTAAGGCTTGCTTGTGAAAAAAGAGAGAAAATACCTACTGTTAGTTCAATTGTAAAGATTACGAAAAACTAAACACTCAAACTAGGCTGACTGGGCTTTATATACTGACTTAGTTATCCTGTAGTCAGGTATCCTTGCAGACTGACAGAGTTCAGCACTAGATAAAAAACAATAATAATAACTAAAAAAAAAAAAAACAAAAAACTAAATTAGTGTCTACATGAGTGCAAGCAGGTATTGCATATTATTTTTTTCTCGTTACTCATTTCTGGGAACAAAAAAACAGGAAGACGATAAAAAAAGACATTTCCATTTAAAAAATGCAGCAACATCCATAAAGATCATTAAACTAGCGCCGACGTGAATGGAAATCAGGGCACGAGGGGCCTGGACTATCTACAGCACATGAAGGAACTAAGATCATACACCCATTCAGTGTACACTGGGGGGGGGGGGGGGGGGGGGGCATGTCTTGCAGATGGAAGCTGACCTAGCTCAACAGCAGCAGGGCCCCATGGAGCTGTGGTGTGTGTGTGTGTGTGGGGGGGGGGGGGAGCTCGCTCGTACACATCACAGGTGGGGGTGATTGCATCAGAATAAGTAACACACTGTCATCATTACTCAGGCCTGAGATGTGTTTTGTTAAAAGAAATGGCTGAATGTGACGCTGCTTTCCGCTATAATCGTTAACGCAGTTACTACTACCGTATCCTATTAGCAACAGAATCCAACGACTAAATTCTCTGTGGTTTCCTACACAGTAAGGGGGTTAGGGTTGGATGGTGGTGGTGGTGGTGGGGGGGGGGGGGTCAGCACTAAATAAAAAGAAAAACTCTCCACAACTTGTGCAACAACTCAGGACTAGACCACCGCTCAAGGCACCTTGATGAGGAACAATTGTTTCGTGCAATTTGAGAACGTAAAAGGGATAATATATATATTCTTTGAACAACAAAATTCTGATAGTTTCAAATGGAACAAAAGACATGAAACAACGGGGAAATGAGAGGCAAATCTGAGGAAACGTTTAGCTGGCTGATTGTGAAGGATAGTAAAAAAAAAAAAAACCTTTGTCAGGATCAAACAAGTGTAGGCTATTGGCAAGTGCCTGGTTTTGGGGTAACAATATTGTGTCTGTTCACACTACTTTAAGTCTACATAATCTATGTAAAAATTTGTCACTAACACTAGAACATGCAGATTTTTTTTTCAGTTTTTTTTTAATATTTTTACTCAGTCTTGATTGACGGAGGACGAGTCAGTCATACGATTGTAAATATATGTATAGCATAGGAAACGATGAAGAAACCAAAAAAGGGAGCAAGTTGCATGTGAAACAGGAGAGGCTTCGCTGTCTGGCTGCGAAAGTCACGGAATTCTCCTCGTATTCCAAAGGGGGTCCTTTGCCCACTTTTTTCTCCTTCTCTTAAGAGTCCATATTTGTATTTATTTCATTTTTTTTCTCCATAACACGCTACTGACTCACAGCCCACCTCAGGGATAAGTGCATGGTTCTGGAGAGAGCCGGAGGCAGACTGCTCTCTAATCAGCGCTCCCACCAAAAACCGGGCTGCAACAGGGTATCGCTTTAATGACGGAAGAGTTGGTGGGTTACGGCGGGTGCAACGTGAGCAGCGTGAGCAGCGTGAGCCCGACCCCTTGGAGCCCGTTCCTTCTGGATTCTGCCTCACGGGAAATTAATACAGCTAACATTGTTTTTTTTTTTTTTCCAAAATCATGTGCTTCGTTAAAATAAGCTGCTTGCTTATAGTCTTTTTTAAAAAAAGAACTTTACACGATCTAGCTTAAAAGCGGTGAGAACATCTTAAAAAAATGATTGTTTAGCGATTTTAAAGGGATATTTGTAGCAAAATGCTAAATAAATTTACAAGATGAATAAACAATAAAAAAAAAATCTACATAAAATCAAATACAAACTCCCCTCATTTCTCACAAGGCTATAATTTTTTTTTTCTTTTTTTACCCCAATATTTTAGAGTCCTGGAGGTGTAATCGGACTAGGAAGAAATATATATATGTATATAATATATATATATATATATATATATATATATACATATACATACATATATATATAAATATATATATATACTTTTCAACAATCATCCCATTAATGTCTATCTTACGAAGATATTTAACTATCCAAGAGCTACCAAATGAAATTGCACTTTCCTCAATTCAATATTCCATCGTTTGCCTTAAGTCATTATTGTCAGTGTTTGCGGAAGTACAGGCCACCTCTGTGCCTCGCATAGCACTGGAGGGGGTCTTTAAAATCACTGAAATGCATCCTGCGCAGGGGACAGGACTGGACCCAGTTATCTGAACACACCTCGGTAAAACACTTGATGTTTTTTTTAAAGCCTCTGAGCGCTTGATCTTCTGCCAACCGACCGTCATCGGAACATCAGGACCGCCTTCCGCCGCCCCCCCCCGCCGCCCCGACACCACCCGTCCCCATGAAACGGAGAGGATAAATGGATTCGTTTTCGCTTGCTTTCCATTCGTAATATGGCATGTCCCTGAAAAGCCCTGATGCAAGGGCCCGCCTCTGGGGTGGTGGGGGGGTGGGGTCCACTTCCCACGGCCAGCGCCGGTGAGAGACGGCGGTATCCGATTGGAGAAGGCTCTAGCCGGTATCAGACTAGACGAAACCACTGGACCAGACAAACACAAACTACTTCACTCAGATCCATGAAAAAACAAAAACAAGAAAACAAAGAAAAAAACCTTCCAAACTATTCTGAGATCACGGACCATACGCTATATATACACACCAGTCTGTAGACGCCCAGAGGCCTTCAGGACCAGCTACAGCAAAAGGGTGAGAGAGGCTGTTGGATCGAGTCCCGTCCATTTTGCCCCTCTGGCCTCGGGTGACAGGAACATATCGTGCGCTTTGGAATCACTCCTCCATGATGCTCCAACAAGCAATTCCAGCAGAGACTGACTGCACCCATATATAGATATAGATATATAAACCATACATATAAATAAATATATATGGGTTTCATAGATATACGTGGCATATGCATGTGCCGGGGTGAATATTCCTTGTGGTTCAGGGGAGGGGCCGGGGTTCTGCTGTAGCCATGCGTCTCTTAGGAGCAGGTGTATCTCGGGGGTGGGGTGGGGGGGTCGCTCCTCTCTGTCAGACGGGTGTACAGGTTTGCGGGCCGCACTCGGGGGAGACAGCGGGAGTTGAGCGGGCAGTGAGACTTCGGAGTCCTTAGCCCAGATACCACTGTGGGGAGAAGAGGAGAGAGAGAGGGAGGTCAGCGCCGGGCTGTGAGGGGGTCCCGACCCGCAGGACCAACAAGCAGCTTTGACGCATGCTGCCCGGCTCCCGGTCCTGCCCACACACCCCCCCTGCCCCTTAGGCCACAAACTTCCGGATCTGCAACATTTCACTGATTGCTTTTTTTTCCTGATGGGGGGGGGCTGTGAGGGAGGGGGTATGTAGCTGGCTTGGGGGGGGGGTGTTCTTCACACTCCTGCCTATTCAGTAAAGTGCCTGGTGGGCAAGGTTAGCCGACGCACCCCCGTAATCCTTCAGTGAAATGGGCTTATTGATCGCATCTGCTCCATTGTTCACATTTCCAGCAAGTGGGCAAGACAACCCCCCCCCCCCCCCGCCCTTCTCAACTTCCCTCCTCTTTCCAAGTTCAAGTTCATCCTGGTGTTACATCATGTCTGGTTGCTAGGGACAACCAGACGGCTGTAGACGTGACTATCATTAGCAAGGCCGGCCCCTGCATCCTGTACACCTCTCCCCATCTCGCTCCCCCTTTCTCTCCATCTTTTCTCCCCCTCTCCTTCTCTGGCCCCCTTCCCACCGTTCCGCCGGCCCCTGCAGCAAGCACACAGCGCTATTGATTCATCCTGATCCGTGAACCCCCCCCCCCCGCAGCCCTCCTGTCCACCCCCCCACGCACCCCCCCGCCACCTCTCCACCAATCCAGGACTAAGCTTAATTAATCCCCAAAAACTTTGCAGCCAACCCTGTTCAAATGAAGACAATAGTTCAATTATGGCATTTTAACTCCTCTTTGCATACTAAGTGTGGGGTGCATGGGAAAACATTTGGACGGGGCAGAATTACAGCCCTGCCCCCCACCCCCCTCCAAAGCAGTCTCTTGTCTTAGGCCCATTAAGGCCACATGACATACTTGAGATGTTAAAAAGAATAGAAAATGGGAAGGAAAAAAAAGAAATGAAAGAGGGGATAAAAAAAAAAGAGGATAAAATAAATAAAAGCGAACAAGCCGAGGGGGCGGCCACAGGGGGGCGATCTCCTGAAGGTTCTGGCTCTGACCGCTGGCCCTTTAAATCCCGCCACCAGCACGGAGCAGAAACTCTAAGGTTAGTTTTTAATCAATAGGAGTTGCTGACTCGGGACTTTGCTTCTCGGCGCACTGCAGCGTCCTCGTGTCTTTGTCTGACGGCTTGCAGGCCCCCTCGCCCCCCCCCCGCCACGCCAACTGTCCCCCTCCCACTCACCGTGGGTGAGGTAGGGGTAACGAGCCAGCGGTCTGCTGGGGGGGTGGGACTTAGGGAGGGATGGCTACCAGTGCAGATGGAGAGGCACCTGGGGACAGAAGCTGAACACCTTTTATACCCTTTCCTCTGTCCTCTCACCTTACAGGCACCCTGTAACCCCCCCCTCCCCCCCCAATGCCCCGATACACCAATTCACTGTAGCAATGTCACACTCAGAAAGTGCAGGAAAACCACAATGATCCACCAAAATCTTAAAAAAAAAAACCTGGAGTAGATCTCAGCTGTAATGGCATGGACTGGGAGAGAGACTGGGAGAGGGACTGGGAGAGGGACTGGGAGAGGGACTGGGAGAGGGACTGGACCGTGAGCTGGGCGGGGCCCACGTGCAGGGTGGCCTGAAGAACACATTGGAGGCCATCGTCATCACGGTGTGGCAGAAATGAGGAGCTGTAGTGATTTCCTGGTGCACTCCCAGTGGGGGGGAGGGGGGGGGCGCTCGCCCGCCATACGGCTCTCCTTTACTGTGTCGCTCTCCCTCAGCCGGTGGTGTCCTTCACAGCTAGGAAAACGAGCCATAAAACCACAAGCGCATTTTCCCCGCACACAAACGGGGGCGCTCCTCTGCCGTTTTTCATTATCGCCTTTCCCCCCATCCCTGGGTGACTGTACCTAAGTGAAACCAGACTCCCTGGTGACCACCCCCCCCCCCCACACACACACACACACACTGCCACTGTGCTCGCTGCACGGCGAAGGCGCTGTAAATCTCCAGGAACAGCTGGATTCTGTCGAAAACCAGGAGGCTGCTAACCCTCAAGGGTCCATCGGGAAGGTCCCTGTGCTGCGGATACATCTGGACCACAGTCATGTTTCTTAGTGGGGGGGGGGAGGTGGGTGGGTCGGACATGAGGTCTCACCAGAAGCCCCCGCCCTCTGTTACCACATGGTTGCGTACAGGCACAGTGCAGCGCCATGACCAGAGTCACCTGATGCGTGTTTACGGCACACGCCTCTCACTGTACACTGCGGGGGGGGGGCAGTACGGAATACAGGAAGTGTGGTGCTGCTCCAATGCACCAGGACGGACGTGGGGGGGGTCGTAGCCCCTCGCTCCTCTCTGGGAACAGTGCCATGATTGTGAATAAAAACCACCGCTGACCGTCGCTTACAAGAGAAATGATGTGATTCTCAGGATAACATCCCCCCAACACGCACACACAGAAACCGCCCCCCCCCGGCCCCCCCCCGGCCCCCCCGGCTCATGCAGCCACTCGCCTTCATCAGCGTGGCTGTCCTCTCCCAGAACCTTCAAGGTGAAACTGCCTTTTAAATGGAGAGGTGGGCGGGGGCACAGACACACGCACACACATACAGCTCATCACGTCGCGAGGGGGGGGGGGGATCTTTGGCTGTTCCTTCAGCTCTCTGTCAATGGAACAAGTAATCTCATCAGGCATAGGAGTGCTGACTCAGCCCCCCACCCCCCGCCCCCAAAAGTGCCCGTGGATGAGTGTC